>NW_019102974.1:88104-315141 GCF_001856785.1 Myzus persicae | reverse complement strand
TTTGTTTGTTTTTCCTGCCGCTTTTGAAAACTATTGAGAATTTTTTACTTTTGAGCCATAAAAGTACCGATACTATTCATATTTCTACCAGAAAAGATGCTTGTTGAAAAAAATCTAAGCACTTTTACTCTACCAAAATAACGTGATGACAGAAATAAAAAAAATAAAAAAATAAATTGTAAAATCAATGCATTCATCGCTCCGCTCGGAATTTAGAAGAAGTTAAAAAGTTAAACTTGACATAACTTAAATTTTTCAATTCGTATACACCCAGGTTTAAATAACTACAACATTTTTACAACATTTTAGAATATTTGAACACCTGTGTCTATTTATTATATTACATAAAGATACCTATACTAGTATAAAAGTATATTTTTCATAATCACTCGTTCGGGGTGATTACTGGTTAGGATATTGAGTTTACCACTCTGTAAACATTTTTTTTTTTTTAGATACACCTATAATATAATGTAATATTAATATATTATAATAGAGCAATGAAATATATATAACACTAAATTAATAGTGTCCTGTAACTGCTAACTTTGGATTTAAAAAAAAATTAAGTTATAAATTAAAATTGTGTCTTATGAGTAATCATTTATAACGGGTATTTCTAAATTAAACTGTATAGGTAATGAATGTCTATTTTAAGTACTTAAAAAAGGTTATAATTATAAAATTACCCTACGATCAGGGAGCAGAAAAACGACGACGAGCGGCGTTTGTAACTTATTTGATCCTTCGTATTTTATTCATTTGCAGCTCTCAGAAATAAAATATGTGTCTACATAGGGGTAGCATAATTTTCATGAAATTACATTTTTATTTGAAGTATAAAAAATAAATTCAATCTCCAAAAAAAAAAATAAAACCAAAATTAATTACTTTAAACATCGACGCTTTCGGGCTTCGGCGGAATTCTTGATATTGCATGTGCACTGCAGAATAAATCAGATATACCTACAACTGAACTTAAGTCTGAAAATATTGAGATTTATTATGAAAAAAAAAACCGTACGGATCGCTTCATGTTTCTTGTTCATGTCTGCAGCTTTGC
Source organism: Myzus persicae (assembly GCF_001856785.1). Taxonomy (NCBI): domain Eukaryota; kingdom Metazoa; phylum Arthropoda; class Insecta; order Hemiptera; family Aphididae; genus Myzus; species Myzus persicae. The sequence goes on along the minus strand of NW_019102974.1, from coordinate 314,078 downwards.
TAACTGAAATTTTAGATCGATTGCGTCTTTGCAACTACTTCGACAATCTCCACGGATTGCATTATAATTTATACTACGTCAACATGATAAAACCATAGATATATAGTATATTACACATTTTTATATCAAGGAGGTCTGTGTTTGAAATTTGATCATTAAGATAATGAAATGAGGTATAACAATAACCAAAATAGTTTATAATTTTAAAATTTAAATTACAATAATATATAAAGTACATATCATTTTAATAATTAATAAAGGTGGTATTTAAATATTCGAAGCACAAGCATATTTTTTTATGAGTTATTAAATATAAATCTTTTTGTAAATAAATGTGATTACTACTTTTTAGATTTAACAAAAAGGTATTCAGTACCTAATGCATCACATTTACCGTATACCGATTATACCAACTATATATATAGTTTGTAAAATTGCAAGTTCAATCTTTTCTCTGAATACTGTCGTGCACGAAATTAATAATTAATATTTTATGTATTAATTTTGAGTGCATTAGTTGTTTATATTTTAAGCTATTCAAAAATATTTAAAATTTAAAATTTCCTTATTTAATTTCCTATAGATATTCAATAATCAGCAGAGCGACTTTCCCAGCTTTATAAAATAATTTGATGTTTGATGTACGACGGCGTCACTTTAATTCGCCGTTCGACCACAAGCAGACGACATAGTAATATTCATATATTACTTAACATGTGTATAAACTAAAAATAAAAATTGTTGAATTTTGCGGGACATATAAGAACTCCCGTGTACTGCACTACTGTAGTATGACTAGTATGTTCAACACTATTTATTTATATTTAATTGTATAAATATGTTATTATTCTGCGACCTGGACATGCCGTCGTCGTTTGTGCTATAAGCTTATTTTTTTGTGTTGCGCGCTCGGAAACAAAACATATGCCCCTACTTCACCCGGGTAACAAATGGTCTGTGGCAATAAATTTTAATTTTAAGACTAAAAAGGTAAATATGTAAGCCTCAAAAGAATAGGTGATCAAACTTACGTATACATCGACTCTTCGGGTAATATATAGTTGCAAGGCCATATCTTGAGTTCATACGCCATATCGAGGAACTTCTTTCATCAACTAAATCCGAACTGAAAAAATCGAATTTTTTATAAAAATTACTTGAGTAGAATGAAATATGTGAGTAAATGTTTATTGTTGCCTTACACATTTTGTTCAATGAATGTATTAGAATTGTGAATCGTCTCCGATGAGTGACGACAATTGGCTTTTGCCATAGATGATAGATATTATAATATAATATGTTATCAGTTTTCGAGTTTTTGTATTCTTTGGACACGATATATTTTTTATTTTAGATTCCGAAACAGAATATTATTCGGAGTGTTTAAATCTATGCGATTTAGAACACGGAACTCTGCTTATAGGACATTTAGATACACTACTGTCGCGAGTCCATTTTTTGTCACAATATTGTTTTTTGTCTTAACGGTTAAACTATAACTTAATATAAAACTCTAGAAGTGTCGAGACATGAAAAAAATTCAAAATTAGGCTTTGAAATTTACAGAAGTAATAAAAAAATGGATACTTTAATCGTGAATATAATATTCTCTCTGGGCTCGGCATTAATATGTTATTAAACAATATTATTCTATAATAGTTTGCAGTCACCGATGTATTTGCTAAAAAATTGTGTGATTATATTATACTGCTACACTATAGTGTAATAAATAATATAAAATATATAATATACAGCCGTGTAGGTACCTAACTAAGGCTCTCACATAAAGGTAAGTGACGAGGGAAAAACCTTATGACCTAGGTTCTGGACTTATATCATTTGCATACTTTTTTTATTTATTGTAAAATGTAGCAGAGTGCGAAATAAATTCATTTCTCAATGCCATGATACCGAATCTAAAATTTGAATATGCATATTTTTGCATATTTCATAAATTTTGCCGGAAACTGCTTATTTTTACGTGCTTAATTTGCATATTTTGGAAAATTTTTCAAAATTTCAACTTCACAAATTTCACCCGATCTAAAAAAAGAAAATAGTAATGCAGCTTACTCGCAGTCTTATGTGCCTATTTGCTATATACAACTAACAACTCCTTATAATTTTCGTGGTTTTTGAAAATATTTGATGGCCTGATTGCAGGTGCGTTTCGCCAGCACGGCCACTTTCGAATCTTAAAATCAAACCTTGACAGTATTATGTATTTTATTTTGTACAATTTTATTCCCCCCACCCCTCCAAACATGAGAAACCCGATTTTTCCATGCACATGCTGGAGAAACGTTACACCAACACTTCCATTCGCCAATTATTATGAAATTAATATTTAAACTTCCTAATGTGTATTTTTTCATTTTTTCTACATGGAAATGTTTTAATATGCTGTAGGAACGTATCTAATATTCGAACTATGTGTCTTACCAATGTCGTCACATTTATTATTGCGCGCGTAAGTTGTGATATTTATACACATTTAGATTGTGCAATTATATTTTGATAAATAAGAAATACAAACTGTATGTACTTTACTAATAATATGATATTTAACAACTTATAATAAACCTTAGCTGTCGGAATAATTATTTAATTATTAGTTATAATTATGGACATATTAGTAATTGTAATTGTTAACGATTATTGTCATCATTTGGTTAGTTGAGCAATAAACTATTTACTGATTTATCAGCAAAAAAACATATGATTGATAAATATTTAATGATAAATCTTAATATTTAAAAAAAATGGATTTACCAAACATTTTTACCTTAATATGTGTATATTTAGCATGTAATACATTTGGTAAAATTTCAAAAATATCTCGGCACTTTTTAGTCCTTTTACAATAATACATACATGATATTAGCACAAATACAAATACTAGATTTTACAGATCAGTTGTATATTTTTACTATAAAACACAGTATTTATAAGTAAGTAATAATTGTATTGAAAGTATTAATTATTATATACGTTACAAATCAGCTTGAGGATAGGTAGCAGACAGTGTTGGGTAGTGACGTAACGCAAATTACAAATTACTATAACACGGTTACTGTTTCAGTAACGCTGCAGTAATTGCATTACATTTTACTTAAATAGTAACGCAATTGTAATGCAATTACTTTTTAAAAGTTACACTGGTAACAGACATATCTGAATTCTGCAAATCGAACCATTTGTTGGTACCTAATGATGGAAAATATAATAATGGCCTGTGAATTCTGTGCTTTATTCCACTGAATGATATTCTTATCAACTGAAATAAATATTTACTGTATTTAAGAATAAAAGTTGATTTAGCTATTTTCATTCATAGATCGATTGAACACAGCTATATTATGTAATATTATATTTATTCATTATTCGTGTAAAGATCAAAAACTTATCAGAAACAATTTTAATTTTGATCGGTTTTAAATGCGCGAAAAATGTATATAATATGGAAATTAAAAATATATTTTGAAAATTGAAATTTATTGGTACCTGAAAATATTTTAATTTGTTCTGATGAATGTATTTGACTATCACACTTGAAAACAAAAATTAAAATACAACATTTTATCTATACGCTTTTATTTTATCAGTTTATATTAGCATACAGTTGCGTTGGCCTCACAGAAAATGCGCCTGCAGCCCTGGTACTACGACCAACACAATAAAGTCCATCATTAAGTAGTCACCACATAACTTAGTGGGTGTACCTTGTTATTAAATTTTATTCAGGATAAACACAATATACCCAATATAATACCAACCATGCAGGGATGAGCTTAAACTTTTAAACAATATTGTTCTCATCGTATTTTATGCATTCCAATTGATTCAATCATTTCATTATAATATTTTGAAAATCATAAATTATTTATTATTCGTCCATAGTCATGTTGACATTAACCTCAATTTTTAAACGTCTGAAATAAAAACTAATAAGGTGAAAATATTACATGTAGTTCAGAAATATTGTATAATGATTTCAAAGTTGAAATTCCGTTGTTTAAGACGAAAAAAGAAAACAATTAAAAAGTAATTTGTTTCACCAAATATATTTATTATAAATTATAATAATTTACATAATAACTAAAAAGTCTTTTTAATTACACAAAATAATCTTAAAATCAATGACATAATATCAGTTATTTTCTGGTATAAATACCTCAATTTTAAAAACGAGGTAGGTACCTATATTACATCCATCCAATAATTCAATATCGACAATAATAATAATTAATTCCACTTACAATAAATACGGACACATTATACCTACATAATACTATGATAAAGTATACGTGTGCCTGCTTACAAGAGAGAGTATGTACATCGAATGAAAATAATAGTATACGCATAGTGTAGATGTTGAAAAAATGAAGTTATTGAATTTTACATAAATTCTAGTATAAAAATTTTCGATAAAATTATACAACTTTGAGTAAAATTAAAATACATCGTAATGAGATACAAAACAAAATTCACGGTAATCAGACAACAAATGTACCTATGTACATGTTACAATTAATATATTTTGTTTGTTATGTACAGTTATGATTGCCATTTGGGACAACAGAGATTTGAATTGCCTACACGAATAGCAGGAACAGTCCGTACACCACCAACATCAGTAATGCCACCAAAATGGATACTAACGTGTAGTGAATCATGTACAATCTGAAAACAAAAAATTGGAAAAATTGGATAATTGCAATAATCTGCAAATAACGACCGATTGTCTGTCGGGCACTGTGTATATTATATACTGACTTGGTATTTCGCTTTTGCGCTTCCGGTACAGTGTCCATCGGATCTTTTATGATGTACAGTCGAATGCCCAACACGTGTTTTTTGAAATACTCGTTCCAGTCTAATTTGGCCACGTCGAACCTAAACAGGGACTGGTCCAATTTGGACATATTTTTTATCAGCAATTTCGTGTTGTTGTCGTGGAACGTCCACGACTGTAGGGCGAAGTAAGCTATGACCTCGGAGAACTTGTGCATTTTCCTGTACCCGTCCATTAATCTGAAAAGTGAAAATCACAGGTAAAATTAGGTTTACGCGAGTTAACATAAACGATAGACCATCACCCATCGAGAAGACACGTATTGTTTTGGGTCATAACTCATAATATTATTATATTTATATATTTTTTGTCGTGATATACTTACTGTGGTTTTCTTCCAGTTAGCTTGGCTAGAGAATCAATAATGAATGCTGGTATGATATGGAGAAGAAAACATAAGATTGTATATTCGTATTTGTTTTTGGAAAGCCTCAGCATAAATGGCCAGATCTATGTACAAAAAGAGAAAAAACGATTATTATCGTTTGATTATGTGTAAAGTCCGTCTAATACAATATATTGATAACCATTTTTGAACTCTACATAATATTATATGTTAGGTATGATTTAAGTAAAAACGTCTTCGGAGAACTCACCGCTTTTACAGAAGGCACGTGGCATCCATATTTTTTGTTGAACATCGAAAATTCTCCCCATGTTAAGGGGTTGGAATTCGAAGAAACGACATTGTAAATTGGTGGCACATACTGTTCCTTATTCAACCCATCTACTTCAACTTCACAATTGGTGTTTTTATATTCTTTCCTAAAATTATTAATTGTATGTTTAATTTACTTTTACATGTTAATACCTTAACGGCATTACAATTATGCACCAAAACATCCAAAACGCGTGTTATGTACGTCTTTACGCGTTCTACACAAAGTAAAGTAGGTATTTATTAGAGAAGAAAAAAGTACAATTTTTGTTGGAAAGAATAATATTATTTTGCTATCTGTATTAATATAAATAAATAGTGGAAAAACATCATCAGATACTTAAATTGTTTAACTTCCTAGCTCACTTGTTGGAAAACGTTTATTTTAATTCCTTATAAATTGCAAAATAATTCGACAATAGCCAAAAATGTGCCACATATGGATGGCTCAACCAAAAATAGTGTGGTTGAAAACCCCTAAAATAATAATATTATCACTGTTTTGAAAATGCCATCCCTCTATTAAAGTGCCACCCTATGTGTAGGACCCTACGTCACCTCCCCCTTGAACCGGACCTAGTGCGGCCACAAAAACGCAAAATCTTAAGAAAATATCATATTTCCTGCGCATGTAGATGGGCACTTGTTATGTAAAATCGTTATTCACCATTGGTTGTGGATGTCCCAGGCGGAAGCGACAACGGCGTTGCTGATGTAATCCCCGGGCACGATGTCGGCTATTTGGTCGGGATCGGCGCACATGCACCTCATAAGTCCAATTCCGGTGGCCGCTACGACCCCTGTAGGTCCGTAGATGTTGTTGATCCACCCGGTAACTGGTTCGTTGTCAGTGGCGACAACTACGATTCAAATACAATTCACAAAAAACGTATTATTTTTATCGTAATGATGATTACGGTGACGAGACAGTATTGTAACCAGTAACGTCTTGGTGGAAAGGAGAGGAGAGGTTTCGTAATGTAATTTTTATTTTCAAATTATATTTAGTATAGCTACTATAGTTAAGCTATATTGCCTATATTATAATATATTATTGTCAAAAATATTATTATTTTAATCAACAATATTTAACATTAATACATAACATAGTTTATTGTAATTTAACGCTTGATAAGAGTACTAGAAAACGCTTTAAGGGGCTTCGGACAGCGGTTGAACCACTGCACTTTAATATTATACAGAATCATAGAATTTATTTAATATAGTATACTCACTCATCGAAGGCCTTATCACTCCGACGGGTAACCCTTTGCCGTATGTTGCGATTTCACCTTCAGCAATAGCTTTTGTCATGGCATATGTATTTGGCCACTCTTTCAGCAATCTACATGAATAAAATATATTGTGATAAGACAGTTGTTTTCATTTATTTCGAAAAACATTTTTCAACCATCGATGGATTTTACTCATATGAACAGTTTTAATGTCTTAAACAATATATTATCAAATATATTGTAGGCAATTAACCTCGAGCACAGATCATACAAGAGATGAGAAACCATACTTACGAAGGAGTAATTCTTTGGATGTAGTCATCGTCAAGACTGTTCACGAGCTGCAACAAATTGTCTCCAGAAATGGGTGGCTTGTAGAACACTTCATCCACGACTTTTCTTCCTGCGCAATTCGAATAAGCTGTTGAAATATGAACGAAAGCCTAAACGGAAACAGTTATTAAAATAAAACGAAAATAAAAACAAACGCCTAACCATTTAATTCGGCAGTATTGCATTATTTAATTATTATTAATTCTTTTATTTAAAAAACAAACACAATTATACAACAAGATGTGTATACCAATGTGTTACCTACCTTTAAGTCTTTCATTGCTTGGCTCATTTTTAGCATATCCTGCAAGGCGATTATATTGATGTTAACTGCTTTTCTTAAATGTTCGTCAAATCTTACTGTAGCGGCGGAGTGTATAACAATGTTAACCTTTGTTTAAACAAAAAAGTGTTATTATAAAACATAAATCAAACGGTTATTGAAAATAATTATTGTTGAGTATTATTACTTCATTTTTTAAAATGTTCCTGTATTGCTCTTGTATTCCTAAATTTGGTAAACAACAATCACCAATTACTGCTGTGATCTTTTCCAAATAGTTGGGTTGTTCTTTTTTCATTAATTCAAATACCTGAAATCATAAACACGTCACTTTATACTTAATTGAATGTAAGATTAAAAATGTATAATCGGTATTTATTTAATTTTTATTGGGTATTGATTTTTATTACTCTTTGACTACATGGCCATGATTTTGTATATATTGATACCTTGGTGATTTTAAGTTGATTGTCTTGCTATTTACTATTGATAAATCGTTAGTGCACTAATTTACATTAATAATATACACAAATTAACAAATATGCATAGATATTCCTATGATTAGATGGAAAAATGCGCGTCGGTTATATAATATATAGATGCGGAAGTTAAAAGAAAAATGTATAGTCAAATATTGATTATATTAAATATTTAAATTTAACATAATATACTCCATATTCACTTTTACTAAGTAATTGTAATTACGATAGCCAGATTTTATCTAAAAATATATTTTTTAACTAAAGAGTAAATATATATGAGTATGTATTTGTAGTTATGAATATTAATGCATTATACATTTAAATTTCTAGCATTAATCGTCTATTTTAGAGGTCGATAACACTTTTTCATCAAATTTTTTTCATTAAGATAGCATGTATTTTACTGTTCGCTTTATATGTTTTTATTTTACGCTCTTTATTTATAAATATTATTGTTCTTTTGCCTGCCACTTTTATACACACATTTGATTCAAAGAAACAACATAAATATGACTTGGTAAAAATACATTTGAAAATGTATTATTCATCTTGCGTTCATGAATATGATGTTTAAAAATAATACAACCGGATGTTTTTATAATATTAAACAAAAATTTGTAATTTAAAATTAGAAAGTTCATAAGTTTAATTCAAATTTTAGTATTTATATGGTAATTTAGATTTTAAATAGTATTAGACAAACATTTTTTTTAATTTTATGATTATGATTTAGTAAACTGAAATAATCATATTTGATAAAAATTATATATTCAAATGCTTTAAATATAAAATATTATTTTAATGTAACATACTCTAGTCGTAAAATTATACATACATCAAATCTAAACTTAATTTATTATCTACACACAATAAAAGTTAAATTTGTAATACTACCTAAATTATCTTAATATTATATTATATTATATTTATATTATCTTAATGTGAGGAAAAAAATATTTACTCACTGGGTCATTGAAGAGTTCTTTGAACCTATCTTCTGTAGTTTTTCCTTTTTTCTCTCTGATCAAGACATAAATTTGTTTAACTCCAGAACAAGTTCTGAAATAAAAAACAAAACATTTTTTTTTAAATTAATTTAATAACATATCTAGAACCATTGGACCAAAGTTTAAGTGTTCTTAATTATTAAGTTGGTTAAAATGTAAAAGTGATTTTTCAATAACATATTTAAATATTTTTATTTTTCAGTATTGGAATTATTTATGAAACAAACATATTATTATAACATTAGAGGTTTTATAATTTATTGCATTTTGTAAATTGTATAAACCAAAAATGTATAATGGAATGTCATTAGGTCGTACGTTACCTATAGAAAATCAGAATATAATAAGCACCCAATGTATGTTGAAATGCTAATGTGTTATAAATCGTTATATCTATAAATAAATTAAAATATAGTAAAGCTTGGTTAATATTACAGTAATAGTATTTACTTTTATAGAAGCACTTTATACAGAACCTTGATATATGAAATCATAATACTATATGCGTGGTTAAATAAGAATCTAACTAAGAAGTAAGTCCAAAATTTGGAATCAAAATTTGTATAAAAATAAGGTAAAAACCAAGCCAGTTGCGTAAGCTAATTAAATATTCTGCGTATACCTGCAACACAGTACATTATATTGTATGTGATTTGTTTCCCGTGTTTTGTTATTATTCATAAATCATAATAAACTGAGTATACAGTTAAGTACTCAAGTATTCTAATGTCGTGATAGGCTATTATAATATACGAACATGGGGATATATTTACATTCGGAATAAACAATCTTGAGTATGAATTTTAATTTAAAATACCATAGAATTGTAGAGTAGATAGGTAAGTAATATTGTTTTCGTCCACTGTTTCCGTAATAAATAATATTTTGAAATCATTTTTAATAAATTTATGTAAAACGTGCTGTAAGTTCGCCACCAGTGCATCGAATATAGCATAAATAGTTTCGAATTTCAACGGTTTCGGTGTATAACAAATATTAGATATACGAAAGGTTATTTACAACGTACATACAATTTTGGATCAAAATTAAAATCGTGACTTATTACTATAAATATTCAATATTATCAAAATTCGTTAATTCTTGTGGAGATACTTTTGCAATGTTTATTTAACATTGACATATTTCATCGGATTTACTATAAAATAGTGGGAGTATTGAGGCTTGTGTCGTTTTATTTATAAAAAATTAAAATTAAGAGTAAAAAAAATATGATACCTAATTCTTATATTTTATAACAAATTATGCTAAACTAGGTGTATGGCTAAAAATTATTAAGTTTTAAAACCCTGTCAACTAATGTCAAAAAACTATTTAAGTTTAAAATTAAACGACCGTGTTGAATTTATTAATACGTCATAATATATTATTAATTACTATACATAATACATTCATATATCATTGTGTGTCTGAATATATTTAATAAATATTGTGTTGTAAACTCACCAAATATGCACGTCATTAACAAAAGACAATTTAAATGCGATTAAACAATGGGCAATCGCGTAATACATAATATAAAAGTTTCGAAATGAATAGTTATTACCTGATTAATTTTTCCAGTATTAAATTGCCCACAAATCCAGTGGCGCCAGTCAAAAAAACTGTCGTGCCATTGTAAAAAGATTGAATTTCCGAAAGGTCATGAGTTGTGCTCTGGTTGTTCGAGTCGAAATTATCCATGACTTTAATATCGGCAGGCATCCTAAAAATTCAAAACAATACATAAGTGTGAAAAAATATAGGAATCACTAATAATGAACAATGTTGTTGTTGTTGTTGTTGTATTGGCTTGTAATGTATATTAAGCTACATTATAATATTATTATCCTTGGATATATAGGTAGCTCAACATTTGTGACTGTGCATGACTTTCCACTGATCAAATACGTTTTTAATACTTTACAGTTAATTAATGAAGTGCAGCGCGGGGAAATAATAAAATAATTATACCATCGCTTCCTTATAATATTATATAACACATTGTAAAGGACATAGGTATAAGCCATAAGGTGTATCTACGAATATTATATATACGATTTTATGGAAATTAGGTAGTTGTTCTATGAATATTTGGCTTTTTGTACTAGTGTGTTAATTTTTAATAAATATCTACCATATTATAATTATTAGGTACGCTAATTCGTATAAAAAATAGTATTGAAGGAAAAAAATAATAACGCAATGACCTAGCTGTGTATCGATTTAGTATCCAGTGTTAATATTATTAATAATGACGCTTTAATAATACGATTACTTTATGACTACATAATTGTAATTTGTCATTGTAAACATTTAAAACATGGAAACGCACACTATTATTGAGTCGATTTCCGCAGATAACTATAAATTATTACAATTGACTGTAATAACTTTAACAGATAATACGTTTAAACGTAAAGCACTAAAGCGAAGATACGATTGAAAATCGTAATCTCTGATTATCTACGTAGTACAAATAATAATAGTACAATATTGTAAAAAAGTATCAGCACATTTCACAATAAATATTAATATAATTTATACTAGATAACTTATTTTATTTATTTATTTTAAGATAAAATCGGATTGAACCCAATTCAAAACTTAAAACCTATAACAGACAAACAAAAATTATCGAAGTACCCAAATAGAAATAAAAATAGTAAAAATTACAATAAAATAATTTAAATATCACCGGAGGTAGCATTGATAGATGTAATAATGATAAATCAAATTAATAATTTTTGACAAAAACACTAGGTTACTATCAACCCTTCTATTGTTCTATCAGCTAAATATTTAAGTCAATACTCAATGGAATGAAGAACGATAGAGTAAGTAATCATGTATAACTATCAATTAATATATTAAATTATTAAACGAAAAAATATTCGAATTATACCGATATTGTTATATAAATGCACACAATTTAAATATTTCTTCTAAGAAGATAAATTCACATGATAAATGACGATATTACAATTATTAATGATAATAAATTATAAAAATATTATCGAATTGAGCATGTAGATGATAAATAATTATGTTATAAGTTCGTAGGAAAATTCGATATATGTAAATAAATTATTATTAATATTGTGATATTGTTATTACTATTATTATGATTGACGATTGAGCAACCACAACTTAATGAATTGAGAAATAAGATTAAGATTTTTACGAAGAAAAATGTTACACTTTACACGTGACACGACAGGGGATTTGTTTCGAAAGCAATATCAGTAACTTTAGTTAATGTGATTCCTATAATACTATGTGGAAGTATTATGTTTTTTTCTGATATATTTTGAATATTGTCTTTGTAGCTTAATATTTATATTGGTGTGACTGTATGAGGTATCATAGATATTCTATATATATATCAATCATAAAATATCCATAAATAACTTTAAATACCAAGCCTGAAAATGTTGTTATTATAATATATAAGTATTAATTATTTTTATACACCTTTAAAATATTCGTCTGACGATGTAACTTCTAATGCGAATTCCAGGCCATAATACACAGCAATATTCTTAACGTTAATAGGTAACATAAGGTATACATATCGAAACCTTGCCAGACCTATAAGCTGATATATACGCGTAGTACGTTGGTAGAATCAGAGAAGGATTTAAGATTTTAATAGCGAAATAAAATGTAATTTATTGTTGGTAGCCGTCGATAGACGCTGTACCCAGTATATATCTATAGTTAATGTATTATATGTATATTTATTTATATTTATCACAATACACGGACACGTAGGTATCTAAGATGTTATAAAAATATTTTTTTAATTTTACACCAAAACACAAAATATACTATGATAGTTATATTATTTTAGATTCGATAATATCATAGTATACAGATATGTATGCATAGGTAAATAATAGAAATAGTTCAATTTCAGGAGTAGGTATAATAAGTATGTATATTTATCGGGAAACTTTAATAAAGTTAGATTATTTCTACGGTGATTGTATTATTATTAAAACGACCTTTCTTTCTATAATATTATGTTGATATAGATATTATTTTAACAAAAGCCGGTATTCATGAATTTGTACTTGAAAATATAATAAAAGGTTAATATAGTTACCTACATAATACTATAATAATCATTGAAGTCTTTCTCTTTAATTGTGTTTACACTAACCAGACGTATAAAATATGTGTTATACAAATTACAAACCCATCTCGACAAACAACAAAATGAATGTATAATGAGTATAGTATATCAAGACCTTTGATCTTAGAACAATAATATAATTTGTTTTATGAAGTGAGCGAGGTATTGGGCTTACTACTTAATGCATTATAATTTAAAATGACAATGACTCATAAGTTTGTATTATAGATTCAAAGCAACGTCTAGCGACTAATAACTATGAAATTATATTTTTCAGATTTTACTATTTGAGTAAAAATACATGAATAATACTTAACGAAAACTAAAACAACTACCTACAGAACTTAGATTAAATCGTATTTTATACATTCTTTTGTGAGTTCATGAATCATATCATATAGTAAGTACAGTAGGTACATGGATTCATAAATTCTTCAGACAACAAATTGAATCAAGTTGAACTTTGAGCCCTACAACTCTTTATTTGTCAAATTCAAGAGGGATGGTATACTGAAAAATAAATCAAAACGTTAAAAACGTATTTAATAAATTGAGATACAACTCCTTAAAAATGTCATGCTTTTAAATGATTCAGGTATTATTGTATTAAAGTATTGAACCAAACACCTGTTAAATCAAAAATTGTCGGAAATAAATATTTTTTAATAATAATGTCACTTTAAAAGTAAAAACTATACCTTATTCTTTTATTGGGATGAATTGAACACAAATTGTAATTATTATTTTATTAAATAAAAAGAAATGAAAATTATCGAAATTAATTAATTTATAGAATATGCAGGTATAATAATATAAACGAGTATTTTCAAAATATTGTAGCCAATATCTTATTTTTGATCGGCAATACATTTTAAAACGTATACTTATGTTTAATTTAAACTAATCAATTATGCTGTACGTCATACAATAAATATTTGCCTAAATCAATAATTACTTATTTTTATACATTTATATTTAGTAAGATATTTCATAACGCGAGTTGAAATAAAACCAGAATAAACAAAAAAACTAAAACAAGAAATAAATATCGTACAAAATGCTTCAACGAATAATACCGACATGGCGACATGTTCTAAACATACAATTTCTAAGACTGTTTGATTTATTTTCATAACAACCGTCATATTTATGAATACATTTAAAAAATGAATTACCTGTACAATTCTGGTTCTATAATAGTGTTCGGGACTCTTTGAATCGGTGCTGAAACCCTCGTTATTTGCAACGTTACTGTTTGTTATATTATAATATTGCTTAATAAAAAAATTTATTTTATCTTATGTAAAACTAAATAATATACTGTTTAGTGTTTGCTCGGAAAAAAATTAGACAAAAATCTATCCAAGCAACAAACAAAAGTACAATATTTGAGTGAAAATAAATAAATAAATAATCAAAACAGAAAATCGTGAGGTCTGAGCCGCCGGTGCACAGTCCGGTCGCTTTGGTGGAACTGACTATATACGGTGAATCCGCATCAACACCACGCCGATATACTTAAATACTATTTGACGGTCTAGGTCACGCGCGAAACAGGGGAAATTCCCCATGACACAGGTGAAACGCACATCCTATACTCATACCCGAGGAATCACAAATTATACCTGTTTTAATAACCGGTGTTGGGTATAATTTTCTTTCGATATAATACGCTGATGTACGCTGCATATTATTGCATCGGAAAATCTTGAAGTCTTTCAAAGTACAAAACATTAGACAAACGTAGGTACAGGATGATTCTCCAAGCATGGTTCTAACGCTACTGCGGGGGAGGTCGTTAAAGAACGCTTTGCAAATGCAAATTCTATATTCAAATTCAAATTTTTAAATATTTATGTGTAGCTGGTACTTTTCATAAAGACAATATTGTTGAAGTTATCACCCATTAGGCAACCTATCGAAAAACTCACGTGGGACAAAACCCCACAAGTATTGTATTGAGTTACCGATTACAGCGATAGCCTATATTTTACCGCTTCACCCATATATTTGGTTTAAATACCTATAAAGTTTATCGAATTTTTAAATATTATCGTTTTGTACCTAGTTATCGATAGTCTAGATCTCACTATATCGGTTATTTATTCAATGTTTCGACTTATTGACAAACCACAATCCAGTATATAAAATTATGATATAATATATTCCATAAATATAGTTAACTTTCAATCATCTAAATTCTAAGTGAAACATCTATACGATTATTTTTTTTTAGGGGGGAGGGGGTGTCTCGGTCATTGAGGCCATACCACCAAACAAATTCCTCTCCAGGAAACATAAATACAAATATTTTATAAAGTAAAAAGAATTCATTGTTTTTACAACGATGTGTGGTTTTTTTAATCTGAAGACATTTTTTCCAGTAGAAAAAAAATGCTCTGATTATCAAATTTGGAGGATCCTTGTAGGAAATCGGATCTAGTTGGTATTTTTGTGAAGTCAAAAATTAAAGATTCTCAGCACTTTTTAAAATATTTGGTAAAAAACTAAAAAAAAACAAACATATTTTGTTCAAATGTTAATATTATTGTTAAATTTATTGTTCGGTAACCTTGGTAGAAAACATTTTAGACTGTCTTCGCTCAGAATCTGTTTTTATGGTACTTATAAAATGATTTACCATTAAATTCAAATCTAACATATCCTACAGTGCCTATTTAATGACGAGAAACACTCGACTCCTACAACTGTACTTAAGTTATTTGAATGAATATTTAATACAAACGATTTACGATGATTTGAAAAAAAATAATCTCCATTAATTTACTACACACTAGTGTAGTAAGTTAAATTTACACAATCTATGCAATTTTATGTACTTTTGCCTTTTTATTTTATTGGCTTATTAGTGTCCGCTATTGGGTAGTGCTTGAGCGGTAATTGATGCGTCGTATTTATAAACGATTTGATTTTTTTTTCACGTGCCTATCATATACAGTTGAATGCTGCGAATAATTCTGTGATACCTTTACATCGGTTATACAATATTGATGTACATTATTGAAAATATTATTATGTATACTAAGGTTAGAAATTTCGAAAAGTTTTAATTCACTACAAATAATATTTTTAAATTTTATAAAATAACTAAAATCGTTATTTTTTGTTAACATACCCAATTTTTTCAAAATGTAAATTAATTCTTCAAAAGTTAATAAAACAAATGGTGCATAATATATATTATAGTGTATGATTTAGGTAATTTTTATTTTTCTATATTAGAACAACTTAATACGAGTGATACCTGTTGCATTAAATTTTCAAGTTTTTCCCAGCATAATATTTTTATCATCTTTGAGCCAAAATAATTTGAAAATTATACCATATTACTATGACTAAAAATGCTAATATACTCGGATATATTAGTTTAAAAAAAAAAAATTACAAGAAAATTGTTGGCTTTTGAAGCTTCTGTTAAGATTTCCTGTTAGGTTCACTGGTCATTAACAGTTTCTAGGTTTGATGTCGTCGAACTTTACATATTGCCACCGTTGCTGAGGTCTTACTTTGGGGTGCTTGGTTTATTAATTAGTTAAAAAATTGTCGAGTTTTTTCGTATACATTTTGTTGTATATATTTTTCAGAATATTAAGCGATTAAGTACCAACTAAATCCAATTCCAGAAACCACTCTTGCGAAGATTCACTGCTCCAAAAAGTGATGACAAACATATACACAACACACATCATTGTAAAATTAATAAATACATTCATCGCCCAGCTCGGAGTCTAATAAGTACCTATTTTGTTAGCCCAAGTATAAAGTTTTTCTAAAAATCAGAATTTGCGTGATGATTTATTAGATGATGATAAAGCTTGGAGGTGAAGGTGAGTGTTCGGTGAATCGCCCCGTACATATAAGTGTAATGATCTATGTAATTTTTTTTTGCTACTATAAATATATATAAGAATATATAGGCTGTAATATGATGTCATGTTATTTTTAATTTCTGGACGTCGAACCTTGACGAATTTAATCACGTCAACCCATAATATACGATTTAAAACGTACTGCTACAGTTATTGTTATACGTACAACTGTGTTACTACGAGTGCGTGAATGTGAGCATATTTAGGCGCGCGCGTACGACACGACGTGGCAGTAGCATAACATAACTAAATGAGAATTTGAAGAAGGTATGTCGATAACAATTAAAAAATTTTCCACAGATAATCAAGTCGACTTGACAGAGAATAGCAAGAAGAAAAATTGTACGACCATGTGTATTGACTTGAAGTGGATTAAAAGTATTAAACCATTAAAAACAAAACAACTATTTCTATAAATATAATATGATTGTTTACATTTTTCGACACTTAACGGATATTATCTTATAGTTGAAGTATGAACAGTATGAACAGTTTCCATAAAAAAGTCCCCTCTTTAGTGTACTTAACGCAATTTCGAGCAACATGGCAAATCACATCAAAATCGGGAAGGAGGGAGGTCTCTGCACCATTTCCGTTTTAGTCGACGAGTAAATTTCAGGGACATTATTGGAAGCCGGGTTCGCAACCAGAAGATTGGAATGCCCGTGGAGACCATTTATAAACGTTTTACAATGAATCTTGGCTACTATAACTATAGAACAATGTGTCTAAAATATTAGCCATATTATTATATTATTGTTATAATCCACAAATATTATTCCCACGCGAGCATAAAAAGTGTTTACACTCGGCATCAACTGCAGTTGTAAAATTGACCGTGGCTCCCTTGGCCCACCATTACACGGAATTCGATGATTCGAGGAAGAAGGCGCAAAATTTTAACGTTCGTATGATTACTAAATATCAAGGCCAAGAAGTTTCAATCGACTCCTTAGCCGTCCCCTCCCGCTACTGACCCAGCGTTGTAAACATTTATCCCAAGGCTGGGGTCAGAAATGAGTCTAAAAGTGTCAGAGCAGTTGAGGTTCAAAGTATCTAATTATTTTCGTGTTAATTTAACACTATATAATAATAATATAGGTTAGTTAATATATATTATGCTAATAACACATGTCACATTGGGATAACTTAACTCGAATACTTAGTTTTTATTTTTAGCTTAAAAAAACTTTTAATATGACTTTGATTGCTGAACTCAAATACATTTACAGAGTTTAATTTGTAATTGGTATACATTTTTTTTCAATATTAGTTTATGAAAATTAAATTATGTTTTGGCAATCCTTGAAATTATGGTCTCTTAACAGTCCCATTTACCGCACAAAACCTAATCTTACTAAGTACGTTCAATTAAAATTAACCAATGTAAATATTACTTTAATTATAATAATTATTTGTTACATAATATAGATTAGTTCACATTATAACATACTCATAACACTGCTTACTGCTTAGGTATGTTTACATATTTTAAAAGTCTTTTCCAAGATTTTTTTAAACATTAATTTTATATAAGAGTCTAAGAGTAAAATAGACGCATCATAGTTCATAAATCAAATATAAGGTTTATTAATTTATTATGTGTGTAGGTATACTCGACCGTCTCAATGTCTATAATAGAACATTTTTATGTAGGTATAGCTAACTAATAGTAACTATGATAATGACGTGTTTGTGTAAGAAAACTTTCGAAATGCAATTAAAACTCGATGGATACAAAATATGTATATGATTATTTAATTTTGTAATAAGTTGTACCTAATAATAAGAAATCGAATAACTTACCGATTGTTATGCCGCAGGACTTCAGTCGAATAACACTGACGATGACGATGACGGCTTTGATGGTGTGAAACGGCCAATCGACTGACGCCCACGATCTTCACTGCAGCTGTCTGCTGTTGTGTCGCGTAACTGCGAATGTTCTAAAACCAACTAGGAAACCATATTATTTATACGATATAATTTGCGATTGAGTTTTGGTCGAGGCAGCAGACCATAAAAATCTAATCATTTCGCATCATCTCGTATTCGTTCGCGTGTAGGAAAATAAAATAAATAAACGAATGGAATTAAACACGGCCGCAGTATATTATAACTTCAATAAGGTTATTTATAATTATTAGTATATAATGAATGAGGTGGGGTATATCTCACTCATCACCCCCGGATATAGACACCGCTGGAGGTAGTCGTTCATAAAACCATTGACAGTTTCTGTGTAATTTGTTTTTAAATTTAAATGTATTTATTTTAAAACGTAATTTCTTGAAGTAATTGGTGTTCCCGTAAATGTCATACTTATATTAAATATTTTATACTTAGCTAGTTGATATAATTCTTAAAAAAAAAAATTTGTCATTAGTTGACCATAGTCATATTTGCTAAATTGATTTCAATTAGTTATTCAAACAAAAATATTTCCTAACTTAACCTTATACTTAAAAGTATTCAAAAAATTCTGAAATTGAATACTTACTTGTCCTCTATAATTGTCGAGAGTCATTTGAGACCAGAATTTCCAGAATTTGTTGAAGTGAGTTGTTTTTTTTTATTTTTTTGCTTTGTTGGAGATCTACAAATGATCATGGAATTTATGGTTGAATATAAGTTCGCACTCGATACATAGCAAGTCAAAAACACCCACGGGTATGCATGCGTAAGTTCTCATACGAAAAAAATTATAACAAATACAAATGTCCTTTTTCTTTATTCAGACTTAGAGCTGACAACTTAGACGTAGTTGGTGTGGTTTGTTTTTGTGTTGAATATTGGTGAGGTTAGCCAGGTTAGGTTAGGATAGATTATTCCAATTTTAGGTAATTTAATCCTGTACAGCATATAACGTATAATAATATTAGTCCACATATTATATGAACATTTAACTATACTTTTTTTATGCAACACAAAAACAAACGAGTTGTAAGTGCAAGTTTTCATTTATTTTCTTGTAGGAAACTTGAAGGTACTATATGTGTTTTTTTTCGTAAGAAACGTCATATCTTAATTACTGACCGGGACAAAACGTCCACGATTCGTATAATCAGGCCTGTGGACAAACCTCATCCGGACAACAAATAAGGAAATGAAGTAAAACTGATAATATTATAAGTTCTAGTGTTATAGTTTATGATTTTTGTTTATTATTTTCTACCGATTTTAGAAATTTTGATGGCCAGCGAACAATTTCTTGGTTTCTAATGTGACCTCTCAAAAATATTAATTGGTGACCCTAGATTCTAGGTATTATTGTAAACAATTTTAATTAATTATTCAAGTGTATAAATAATTACTGTGCAAAAAATAAAATGACTAACCCCGTTGATCGATGTTGTTAATTATGTTTTTTTCATATTATGGTTTAACTCACATAAAATTTACAGGGGGATTCAAATACTAATAATCACAATTTAAAGAAAATTGAAGGATGAGCGTACTTGACAAGAATGTGTTCAAGGAGGGGATGAGGGTGTCCTATCGCTTTGATGAATCATACTGTATAATATAAAATTACGCAATTTCCTTTTTTTTTCGTCGGTACTCAGAAATTTACAACAATACTATTAACGCATAATCATACCTAACCTAACATAGTAATTTTATGTAACAGAAGTATTCACATAGGTACTATACAGCAGAGTAATATAGTATACTACTATTGCATAGTATGCAAGACGAATAGAAATAATTATTCACCATCGATATTAGAGTTGAAAATACCTGCATATAATATTATTATGGACTCTTTATTGTGTTTTCTTAAGAAGCTGTCATCTGTTTTCCATTATTCGTTATGTCAACCTGTAGGCATTTATAAGTACATAGGTATACACGTTATGTGCCAAGTTTCGGTATTTTATATGTTATTAATCTAAAAGCTTCGTAACTCCTAAAATATCTTCGAATAGCCTTCGATGACCAAGGTCGTTCAATGGTATACACAGGTAATAATACAATAATAATAATAATATAACGTAACTGCGTTATGAGGAAATTGTTACGAAATAACTTTTATCGCTATTATAATAATATACATTAAATCTATATAAATTGATAGACTTAACATGATACACTACAATATGAAACGGGGTGGCGGACGTGCGTTTCTAGAACACAAACATTGACAAATTATTATTGTTTCCATTAGGTAGTAATGTACTATACAGAAAAAATTCATAGTAATAATTCAAACAACTTTCCAATATTCAACAGGTAGGTACAAAAATATTTATTATATTATACTATACGTTTTCTACTTATGTAGAATATGGCGTTAAATTCTGATCAATTGTTTTCGATTATTCGATTACTATCGCAATGCATTTTTACGAATAATTGATTAGTTACATAATTTATTAGCAACAAATCAGCATTCAAATAGGCTCCGGGTCTTCCATTGGATGGAAATTTGAAATATAATTTCCCATTACAGTGCCAACACAAAAATTGGAGTTTACAAGAATAGAAAAAAATATATAAAAAATGAATTGAATTTATTATTATTTGTACTCTTGCAGTAAGACATATAGGATTATATTATTTAAAAATCTTAAGTAATTAGGTAATTAATGTGATAATATTTTATACTCATTTTACTATTAGTGTCATAGTTGGTTGTATACATTTCTAGAGAAAACATTGCATTTGAAAATGTCATTGCTTATAAAATATTATAAATATACTTTATACGTTTCAAATGGGTGCCATAATAATAATATTTTTGAATTACAACAAAAAACTAAAATTATTATTCTTAGTTTAAATATTTAATTTTCAACTACAAAATAATCGTGATTTCGATTCATTTTTTTCAAATTTGAACTTTACATTCTTGTAAAAAACCGTGCCTAGTATCTTTAATAGTTTTTAACTAGGTTCTGCGGAACCTCGATAACTTGAATCGGCAGGGAACAAAGAAAAATTGAAGTTATAAAAAAAATCGTACAAACATATTCGAAAATTTGAAATGTGTGACCAAGGCCATAAGGACATATTCCTTAAAGTTATCGAAAATTTGACTTATAGATTTTTGAATCATCGAAGTGCCACAGTCAAATTATGAAAAATTATGAGAAACCTCGTATTAAATTTTCAAGCCTCTTGAACCAGCAAACATTTTTTTATCGATATTTTAAAAAAAAAAACTAAAAAATAAATCGAAAATTTCTCATTCTGTATCAAAAAAGCTCATTTTAATGATATGGAAAATGGTCATGTGAACGTTCGGAAAAAATATGTATGGTTATTCGTTTTTGTTTCGGCGCACAAAAAACGATGTATACATTTTGTCAAAAACTGGTTTTTGAGTAAAATTTCCTGTTTTTTCTTAAAATTTTTTTGTTTTTTTCCTACTTGTTTAAAACTACTGAGAATATTTTACCATTGACCCCTCAAAGTACTAACTACATTCACTTTTTTACCATAAAAGATGCTGATGTATAAAATCAAAGTATTTTTCCTGCCCCCAAAAAGTGACGATAGACACAAAAAAGTAGCACACTACTCGATATTTTTCCTCAACAAATCATCTATGAACCATACATATGTGTTTGTTAATTAAATAATAAGTAACCATAACAATGAAAATCTTACGAAAAAAACTGTCAGAAAAACAAAAAGGTGTATTAAGGGGTAAACATATTATATTTTATGTACATAAATAACCCGTAAACAAATCCGTTGTTTGATATTTGTATGTTTTAAACTGCATAATGTGTGTGGTAGGTGACAATATATAAATTATAATTAGAGTCAATTTAAATACTAGCTGAAAATACATTAAGTGGGTAAAGTTATGTTTTTTCGAGAAGATTGGTGGCTATTATGATGTTGATTTAAGTGGAAATTGAGTTAAGGTTCTGGTTGAATGATGACGAGAGTGAATTCGGAACCATAGTAAATATTATAGTTTGTATTATAATATATAACGGGATATTAATATATTCCGTGGGCGTTGGTTTGGTTCGAGTGCAATTTTTAATATAATATTATTTACATCACAACGGCAACCTCAATTTGCATCTTACCAGCAACACAACAACAACAACAACAACAACAACAACATCATTATCATCATGTACCAAAAATATTATACAACCATTCGAATAGCTGCAGTCTGGGAATTCATAGCTGGTGGCTTAGCCAAGCCTGCAGTGCTTCAATGTGAATATACTCTTGCTGACGTCTGCGGCGGTGCACCTATATAAATATAATACATGCAATTAGTGGTTAATGGGGAATTCAAAACCTTCCACAACCTCGTTAAAAAACCGCTGTCGTTGTGTGTAAACGAACATCATGATATAAACATCTTTGAGCAAACCACGTGAAAAACAATTATTTGAAGACAAAATGGATGATGCAGGTACGCCAGTGACGTATATAAAACCAAATCGTTTTATATCATATTAATTTATTACTATAGCTCATTCCCATGTTCACGGGAATCAAAACTAATGCCACTCTAGCAGATTTTTGAATTTAGGGAAGTACAACTTATTGATCACAGTTCACTGCATCTACTGTAATCTGTATACTTAATGTAAAACTATATATGTTTTTACTTAAAAATTAAAATGGTAAACTAATTAATTATACCTATATTATTGGTCAGTGATAAATTAAAAATTGTATTTTCATGTGTAAAAATATAAAGCTAAAAAGTGGACAAGTGTGTACCACTCTGCTGTACAAGGGGATTCGTTTGGGTCACTGGAGTATTGGATGCATATTACATTTGAAATTCAATGATATTATATCATTTTATACGAAAAACGATTCTGAGCAAGAACAGTCTGTCTTTAAAAATATTTAAAACAAATAATTATTTAAATAATGAAAAATAAACATTTGTTTAGAACAAAAAAAATATGATTTGATGTCTATTAATTGCAGGTACCAGTTATTTCAACTTTTTTTAACTGTTTGGAATAGGTGTTTAATTTTTTTTTATTGTTTAATAGGTAGCTAATTGAGAATCTATTGTAATACATTTTTATCTTTTAAGATACACTTTATATCTATGAGTAAATCAGATAACACCATAATGGTTATTGGTTTAAGCATTCAATTTTATATTGTTAAATACGTAATACTTTTAAATCCCATCTTATCTGATAACAATAAACTAACCATTAAATATAAATAGGTATATTGCAATATTATTCTCAATTTGGATTTCTCACTTCTGTGTTATCTATGTAATAATGTAATATTAATTGTTAGTTATTATGTTATTACTTATTTCAAGAGAAAAGTTATTTATTGATGAAATTAATATTTATTGGTAAACGAATTATATAACTATAATATATATAGAGGTGATTCCAAAGGGTTAAAAAAAAAATGTTAAATTGTTAAAAACAAAATTACAAAATAAACCTATAATAATATCCAAAGTTTTTTAAAAATTATGACTACACCCCTCCCCCTCCTCCAACCATTTCACTGGAGCCGCCCTGCCCCTTGAATATATACCTAATATTATTGACTATTATCGAGTCTGCAGTAATCTCGATTTACAACCGTATCAGCAACCAATAATTGTTTTATAAAATAATCTAAAGTATAATTTTTATTTTACGACATATTTCCAAACATATACTTGAATACTTCTATTATAATTTTCTACTATATTATAGCTATAGTAGTTATACATAACTACTATGTGTCTATATCTTACTTAATTATGCTCCTCTAGTTTCTTAATATATTATTATGTATATAATAAATTAATAAAAAAGTAAAACCATACAAATTGTATTTTTTTTTTTAATTGATTATATCACATAATTTTTTAAGCAATTAATAACAATTGGAAAAAAACACGTTTTGAACTATTAAAAAAAAATTTTTTTTTATAAAAATCATGTTTTCCATCAATTCCTTAATAAATATTAAGTGCTGTCGAAGCCGATACAAAAATTCCAAGAAATATTAATTATATACATTCATAAACCGTATAAAAAAATAAAATAGATTATATGTATAGGTGTATAATGTATACTCTTACTTATCCGCTCTAGTGCGATAGAACTCATTTGCATTGAAACATAAATTCACAAAAAAGTATTAATCTATGATGTTGGTGCTAAAACTTATTGTGAACGAATATTGAATCACTCGTATAAAAGATAAAGCAACACTCCGCTTAATCGTACCTACGTGGCTACGTACCTAGTGTTGAACCTTCGTGGAGGTCATTAAAAAGTTTGAAAATTATGCAATAAGTCGTGCCAACACGAAATAGGCATATTTTTTTATGTTTTTAAAAATATATATTTAATTATCTAAATATGTATTTTACAAAACAATTGCAAAATATCTCGTAAATGTTTTTTTATAAATAAATAAAAACTTACTATTATTCTGCCACCCATGTGACGGCGATAATAAGTGTTTCTGCTAAAATGTACTGACCACTGACGTCTGATGCACGTATTAAAATTTGGTATGTATATATGTATTTTATTTAGAATATAACACTCAACGAAGAGTAAACGTACAGATAATTAGTAATCATTACAACGTCGATGAATTACTTAAGTTTAACTTCAATACAATATACGAAATATAATAAATACCTAATAACAATAATTCTTATGATTGGAACATCACTAGTTATCAACTAAATAATTGTCCAATGTTTGTAGTGAGTCGAAAATAAAATCCAAACTAGAAACAGTGGGTATTGCATGACCTCATCACTCGAATTAATGTGTAGTTTAATTGATAGTTTCTAGACAAAGGATGTACAATATAGACATCATATTATTGTTTACCAATTAATAAAATAAAATAACATCTCTGTCGTAGAGCCTTTTTGCTTGTTTTTTTTTAAAATAAAGTTGTGATCTAGTAAATAGTTACCTTATTGTATTATTTTCTATATATTATTTTTAAAAAATTTCTTTAAATATATAATTGTTTCCTTATGAGTGTAAATCACGCTGAAAAAGATATTGGGGCCGAAGTCCATTATTGCTTACTTTGGTACACAGGGTTCTTGCATACTCCGAAAAAAACTTCTGGCTACGCCTATGGGCGTATATGGCATTCACAAAAGTCAACTAAAGTAAATTCATACACGTTTAATATGTTTATTGCAGTTAAATTTAAATTTCGCTGTCATTTAACATACAATTTTAGTGGGTCCTGGTAAATAGAAGAAAACTATTTTTCAATTGACAGGGGCATCATTTGTGGGGAGGGGGTGGGTGGATAAGATGAGCATTTGCTCCTGTCTGCAAATTTTAAAAGCAGCTCGATGGGCTGGGTGTACGATCGTTGCAGTTTAACCATAAGCAACCATCTAACCTATTGATAAAAAACATGCCTATTTGTATTTTGTATAATATTTTGAAGAGTTATTAAATTGGGTATTTATTTTGTGAACTGGGAAATTACTGTCACAATGATAAATTGGTAATTACCTAATAATTAATAGTTTGAATATGTTTATATAATATTATAAGCTTATGGGGATGTGCATCAGGACATATAAACTAGTGTGTGTGTGTGTGTGTGTGTGTGTGTGTGTGTGTGTGTGTGTGTGTGTGTGTGTGTGTGTGTGTGTGTGTAAGTTGTGTGAAGGAAAAGGAACATAAGTCTTGTACTTACAACAATAATAATATCATAATTAAATTCCCATGTATGTTGTGCTATTTCTAAACTCTAAAATCAACACCCACAATGCACTCCTATATACCATTAATTTAACTTGTGAGTTATGGGCTATTTTGAAGTCATGTAGGTACTATTATCTATTGTGTTATAGAACTAATTCAATGAATTATAACTAAATTTGTTCGGTGTGTTTCAATGGATGGACAATTATCCAAAAAAAAAAAATTTATGGGTGGTGCGGCTCAATGCAGACATAGAAAAAAATTTAATTATTACATGCCGATCAAGGTTCAAAAACACATTCAAACTTTTTTTTAAATACTGACAAAGTTTGAACCAGTAAGCAAGCAATAACAATTAACATATTATTATAGCTAAATAATATTATTACGTTAATATTTTCTACTCTTATATAAGTAAAAACTCCTCCTAACAATAGGAAATTAACAGCTGAATGATTTGCTATAGCTATTTCAGTGGATGGTGATATTTCAGGTAAAATATATATAGATGAAGCAATTTATATATTTTTAAAAAATAAAAATAAAGTATGCTCTATGCACTTACATCTTAATTTTTTTTATATTTCATTAAAATATTCCTAAATTTACAAATTTTAAATTATTTTAAAATAAAAGTTTGTTAGTAACCTACTTTGTTAGCTGACAAAAAATGTTTAGTTTTAAAGATTAGGCAAACAAAAATATCCAAATTATAAAATATGTAAGATGATCATGATAATTTGATATAAAAAGCCCTTCATGGACTAGTTAAAACTTTCACCACCTATATATTGAAAACTGAAATGATGCCAATTTCATGGCACATAGATACTTCCACACCGGTAAACCATCTTTTCTCTTAAAATTGTATGTACATTTCCTAAAATAACGGACACTTACGTTATTAGAATTTTGTGTGAAAGTTGAATAATTGGCATGGTGATAACGCCGTTCACAAAAATCAGAATATTATCGTTTTAATTTACCCCTCACGCCATCGCCTACCAAGTACCAAAGCAACGTAGTGTATAGGTCGATGGTTTTAAATTAAATTCACCACCAGCTACTTAATTCATACACAAATTAATACATACACATTATCTATCATTCGTGAATTATTTTTATAATATTTTTTAAATGTAGTAGTAATTAGATTTTGTGTAACTGTATAGCGTATATTAGCAGCACATATACGATATACCTCATATACACATACAATTCATGGGTCGAGTAGGTGGTGTATTAACATGCAAGATATTTCAGTGACTGGTTGAGCGTAATATGTTAATTGTTAGGTATATAATTGTTAACCGAGTCAGTTGCCAACGGTTGCTGACCTATGTAGCATACCTAGTTTCTTACTCAGTTTTTACACCAAAAGGCAGAAACACAAATTAAAGGATGCCGAGTAGTCATTTTTTATCCTTTAAGAACTTATTTAATTCATAGGATAAGCATTTCGGATAATTTTGTTTACGACAGAATGTTTAAGACATATTATGTTTGTTAGTAATGTTGTTGAGAATATTATAAAACAATTCGTTACAGAAGCGATTAATACATACAATTAATAAAATATTTATTTTACAAATTCAAACGTCATAATAATATATTATTTAAATAACATTTATATTATATTTATATAATATATTACTATATTTGTCAAAATCATTCGTCTGGTCAACCATCGTGGCACCCGGCGTGGCCGGTCATTCCAGTTAACATCAAAATACAGTATAAATTCAATATAAAACTTAATATGAGAGTCTCATTTTTCCGTGCACGGTGTGCCCCTGCCCCTGAGAATTGAAAAGTGAATGGGGATTATCGTTGCCCCATGAGATGCTTGTCGCAGCACATATTTTTGTTTTACTTTATTTTTCACTATCCACCAGTATAATCATCACCGTCGTGTCATTGACCGCGGCCAACTCGTAATCATGGTTGTTTTTTAATTTATTGTTTGTTTATTTCTTGTGCGGTATTGTCTAAAATATATTTCGAGTACCTATCAATTATATTGTCAATATGCTAGTTTATTTTTTAAACATCTCCGTAGCTTGAATACTCACACCTTGCCACTAAGTCCAAATCTACCTTTGACAATGTAATATTGATTAAGATATAGTCTGCAATTGTAATCTAAAATTGTATGTCCAAAATAAATCTATACTATTTGGTTGGAATTATTAACTTCTTAACCTAACAATATATTATACATTATACAATAAGGGAATACCAAAAAATATCTAATAAATATTTCATCAAACGTTGGTTTTCGTCGAAATTTAAAACGCGGTTGAGTGTCAAAAGAGAATTAATAGTAATATCGATGGGTGTACGTGACCGTACCTATATGTTAGGATACACAATGTGTGGAACACTACTCATAACTATTATGGCGGTCAAAGCTACGGAAGGTCTAATAATATACAAATATATCAATAATGCCTAATGCTATAGTTCTTAGATTTCAATCTAATAAAGATATTAATGTCTCAGTTTGTGATTGCTTATATTATATTGTGCGACATGGGCGTGTCAAATATAATAAATTATATCTTGTTATGCAATTATTACTATCAATTTTATCTTTCTTTTTTCATTATTATAGTATATGTATAATTCGTATTGATTTGTTAGGATTTAAACTATTTTAAATGTATCATTGCTCGAAGCTATACACATAGTTAACTATACAATTATGCAATACAACTAATGTCTAATGTTGGTGCACATTATTAACATTCAGAACAATTGTAATAATAAGAAAAACAATGGTACCATAATATAATAATATACGTAATGCCGGGCGATATTATTTTTAAAAAATACAATACAAATTCGAACATTATTATAATGCAATCGTGAATCTCATGGATATTAAAATATTATAATAAGTAATAACACATTACGTGAAACGGATTTACAACAAAACAAACTCCACATGGGCATGTAGGTATTATATTATATTATATATGACGTACTTTTATTTACCTCTATAATTTAAATAATATGTAAAACGATTTCATAAAACATGTATTTTTTTATGGTGGATGAGGCAACTGTGCAACTTTTTTTTGCCCTCATTACACGCATCACGATTAGCCATAAGCGAACTTTTTTTGTCGACTTTTCAATCATTATTTTATTGTATTATAAGTTATAACACATGGGGTGCAGTTAAGCTTATCCATCCTATACATTTGCATACAATTACATTATATTTTGATATTTAAAAATTATCTAATTAAATCACTGACACACGTAACAATAAACATAGTACATATTCAGATTGGGCATTTCCTGTTACGTAATCCCGTTCTCGGCGACTAAACCCCGATGAGTAAAATTAAATATTTCTGCAAGTTAAACGAAGATTTTTTTTAAAGTATTTTATTCAACTGCAAGAACAGTTAACTCTTTAGTTAGTGTATAAAAATATATTATTACAAAACAATCGTACTCACTATATCTCGAAGTACAGTTAACCCTGCGTCGAAACTCGAGGGAAATGGAAACAAATTCGAGATATTGACATTTGACATAATACAAATCTACTACATAAAAAAAATATAAAAATCAGTATACCTGCTAGTTTAGTTTGTTTATCGTGTGTTCTTTTCAGACGTTCAAATGGCACCAATTTTGATCAAACCTGGAACAAATATACTTTGGAAAAGGTCACACACGTAGCTCGAAAATATCCCTCTGATGCATTGCGGGTTGAAGTTGTCAAATTAATTTTTGTACCTATTTAGTGCAAAATAGACAAGAACCATTTCTGTAACATCATACTTGTCCTCCCTAATTCATTGCATATTTGAAAAACTGAGTTCACATATTGCAGAATTTATTGGGACTGTGACTGCAATTTAAAATAACTTGTTTAAGTAATACTA
This sequence comes from Myzus persicae, assembly GCF_001856785.1. Lineage (NCBI taxonomy): Eukaryota > Metazoa > Arthropoda > Insecta > Hemiptera > Aphididae > Myzus > Myzus persicae. The sequence continues at coordinate 283,651 of NW_019102974.1, read as the reverse complement.
TTAATATGTAGTATGTTGTAGTATTAAATATTTATACTTAATACCTAGAATAATATGTTTTTTTGACGTTGCTATGTTGTTTTGGTATAATTTATAATATTTGAGAAACCCAATATCAAAACTAACTACGCTCTTCACCGAAATAATGGCGATGCTAAAATATAACAGTATAACTCAAGGTATACCTTCAAAAAAATGTTAAGAGTCTTAACATTTAACATAAACTAGATAGTATACACATTTTTTTTTCTAGTTTTGGAAATTAAAAATTTTGCAACCTTGGACTAAAATCTGTCTTTCAGTACAATTAGAATTCATTCAAACAGATTTTCGGTAGTTTATAAATGTTAATTATTATTTATGAATATAGTAGTTGCTGCTATAATAGTAAAACGAATTTAAAAAAAAAATTACATAGTGTATCAAAACGGAAAACTTTATATATTATGTTCTCACTGCTGTGAATACTAGGTATATCGTAGGTACATGGCTAATATTATTATGCCTTTAAAAACCATTAAATACGACTTTTTAAACTACACGTAGTTTGATTCGATATCTGCAATGATATGATAGGTGTGGATTATTGTAATTGATATTGTAAGAGTACCTATAACATTTTTTTTAACCTAGTCAGTTATTTATGTATGTTAATATTTGAATTATTAAGTTAAGTGCAATTGAAAGTTTTCTATTTCTTTCCATTGCGTGTATTATTTTAAGTAGCTAAGTTAATTATTTAATATATTATAAACATATTATACTTTGTAATAACCTTCAAGTGATTTAATAGGAAGTCGGCTGTAGTGTATTATAATTAAAAACAATGTATACCAATATTTAACATAAAACATTTCAAACTATAGGTATCTAGTATCTAGCCATTATTAAGTATTATAGGAAGTAAGAAATAAATGTGATTTTAAATTACACATTGTGTGCCTATGAAACTATTGGAAAAGTGCAGTAAACCACATAATTTTAAAGTGAATGCTTAGAAGGCTATATTATGGATAATAACAGAAAACAGTATATACAGGTTACAAATTGGTAATTAATGAATATACCATGCACCTATAGTGAATGTTCTATATTAAGTATTCTGATTTTTCAAAGTTCAAATATATTTATATGAAAAAACAACCTATAATATACTATAATAATCAATTAACGGTAAGTACAAGGAAGTATCTATTAAATAATAATAAGTGATATATATCATATTCTCACGAGCTCATAAAATTGAATTTATTTGTGTGGCATTAATTTCGACATACTATTATCGTAAGATAATGTTAATTTTTTTATAAAATCATTTTTAGGAAATGTTACTGTTGTTATTCGACAAAAAGCAAAATTGAGATGTTTATTACACGATTTAATACATTCTTTAAACACCGAAATTAGTCAAACATGCTTTTGTTTAAGATTTAAACAATTTAAAAAAAAAAAACAGTTGTTTATAACAGAAAAAAATTAGTTGTTATAAATTTTGGTCTACTATTAGTATCAGGTAGGTAGACTAAATATTTTTTCAATATTTAATTTTTTTATTATTGTTTGATAGTTAATTGATAATTGAATGAAATACATTTCAACTTTTAAACTACACTTTGTTTCTATATTATGGAAATTAGAGAATGATTTTATAGAAGTCCAAATGGACTATTTGATACTGTTGAAGTAAGTTTAAAATAGTACCTATTACTTTTAACTACCATCTATTCTGGCAACAACGAAATAACTGTATAGAGTAAATATATTGCAATATTATTCTCAATTCGGGTTTCTCTTTTCTGTGATAGTGTGATCTATCATTATTATCCGCATACCTATTAGTTATAATGTTATTTGGATAGTAGATATATTTATTGATGAAATTAATACTAATTTAAATACTATTAAACTAGTATCTAGTCAAGATTAAGTCTACAGTAATCTACATATGCCACCAATGCTTACAAATTAAATAAATTGTAATTTTTAAATCTGAAACATTTCGAATACTTCTATTATATAATATAGTTATATTTTTTTTTCTAGTCGGAAGTTATATGGTAATTATCATACGTAATTATGTACTGTATGATATCTAATTATACTACTATTACGTCATATTATATTATTATAAATCAATCAAAAAGTAAAACCATACTAACTTTTTTATTTAATGAAGTCGGGTACTAAACAGTATAAAAAACGATTGGAAACCTGAAAAAACCCGTTTTAAGCAATTAATAAAATATATTTTGAACGATTAAAGCTATTTTTTTATTTTTTTAAATAATAAACATGTTCTTTTGTCAATTCTGACGAAAAGTTTTAATAATGGGGTATTTACTATTTTCCCTCACTGCCACATTTTTCTTTGTTATTATACGAGTCTTGTAATCTAGGGTTGTATCCAATGTTACTTACTATCTTTTGTGTTTTATTTTTTTTAAATCTTTATACTAAGACAAATAACGGTTAGGATATAATGAAAAAATCTAACTATGATACCAAAATAATATACCCATATACACGTCTTAACAGGTTATATGATATTATATAAGTTGAATAAATGAAAAACAATTATTATTACATTTATATCGATTGATGTAAATAAAAATTGTAACGATCAATCATGTTGCAAGTTATTACCTAAGATGCACCGGCGCATCGTCCATACCCGTGTACAATTTACCTACATTCGTACAGCGCATATTACCAAAAATGTCGACGTGACAAAATATTTCGCAATTAAAATTTGTAATGCAAATCGTGTTCTTGGCACAGTTTCATATTATGATAATTAACCAAGTGGTGACGAACCCTATAGCTGTCTGGGGTCGGACGTTGGCCCGACTTCTTTAAATAGACGCGATATTATCGACATTATAGACGATTTTAGAAGTAATTCCTATATAAATACCCAAAATCTCGCTAGAATCTGCACTTTAAATTGTTAAAAAAAAAAATAATCAAAGTTTTTAAAATTCAATATAAATAACTTAAAATACTTAGATCATATAATATTATGGATATAGTAATGTGAACCTATACTGAACTGTATCAAAATCATCCCCACCACTTTCAACATTTCATTGATCATCACAAATGCGAATGCAAATTAGTTATTAGGACATCAGATATATCACCTCAACGTTATCAGTCGACAGTCGTCATGAACCACCAGATGATTCTGGACATGCTCATTTATGTCGTGTACCAAGAAACTTTGAAGGTAATGGGGATAATATTGGACATAATCCTGTACAATAGCAAAAATATACGTGTGGAGCTAAATCCAAAATATATGATCTAAGAAAAATAACAACATATATTAAATGCATTATGACAGGTCGCTGCTGCAGAATCAGTAACGATTAAGGAGCTTAACCCGAGATAGGATTGCAACGTTGCATTTTTAACAATATTGAAGTTATATTAGAAGTCACAACAGTTTCAATTTAAAAAATATGTTTTCGTTTCGATTCTCTGTTACGATTAACATATTACAATATTATGTTACAATATTCAACATATTATAGAATTATAGATTATAGAATATTCAATAGTGAATATACAATACACTCATTTTATTATATTCGACATTATAATGAATTTTGATTTAACCTCCTACCAATGTGAAAGCTAGATCTTACAAGAAAAAAATAAGCTAAACCTTCGACATCAGTTTGTGAATTAAAAATTTCAAACTTGTGTTCGCAAAATTGTATAAATAACTTACTAACAATAGGTACATATATCATCGGTTTATTACCAGATCAGCAAAAATTCAAATTTTAAAATTACCAATTCCATGAACATCACTCACTGGTATAGGCGTTCTATACATATTTTATAATTCCTAGCTACACCATTAAAAGTAGGTATGTATTTACAAACATAACATCAACAAAAAACAGACTCCATTATAAACTAATTATATTCTTGCTGTGTTGGAAATAATCTAAAAACGAAAGACTTAAGAATATATAATACATTTGTTATGATTAATTTTTAATGGGCTGAATTACTCTGAAGAATAATAATTTAAAATAAATGAAAGCGCTGTACATAAATATAGTATAACAAGGTCTATAGGCCATAATTATTTGAGTAATTGGGTGAATATGCGTGCGCCTAATAATAAAATTTAAGAATCAGGATGACTTCCCATTTTCATAATCCACTAGTATATTTTTGTTAGAATATCTCCACTGTGAACCACAGCGTGTCAAGGCTAAAATATTATATTGAGTTGGACTTTTGTTTATACAACTATGATAAGTCCGCAATAAATAACTTCCGGTATTCTTGCGGTTTGCGGTCTACTGACTACTGCACACTTGTCGTCTGGACCGGCGCATCTACCAATAGTAATTCTCTCCCAGTTGATAGCGGTGACGATTAAACTTTATCCAAATCAAATTTTTAACTATGTAAAGTATTTATAGAATAACTGTAAATACTGTTGGCAAACAATTTCAAATTAATAATTCAGTCGGGGGAAAATACTATTATACATATTTAAAGAAACAGGCTCGAGCAGAAAGTTGATGGGAAGCTTTAAATCTTTGCTTGTAACAAAGTGTTATGAACATTGCAACAACTAATAAATTTATAACTATTATTGTTCAATAATATGAATGAGATATTTTTGGAATAAACTAGGTTCAACATATTATACCATACTACTTAATTAGTATAATAGTAATAATATAAGTATATAATATAAACAAATAAATCCTTAGGAATATAGTCTTCGCCCAAAATCCTTTTTCGTCTACAATTAATTATCATTGAATTCAAATTTAACTTACCCTTTACAGTGATTTTCCCAATGACAAGACAAGGCTCAAGCCCTTGCGTCAAAAAAAATGTATAGAATATGGCATATGGCATAAGTAAATAACTGTATCGATCAATCATATTAGAATGTTGCAAAATATTATATGGTAGGACAAAACAAAGGAGTACAGTATATTATGTCAAGTATAAATTACTTTCGTAATACCCTAGGGCTTCTTGTTTTGTTCTATATCACAGATTGTTTTTATATAATAATAATAATAATAATAAGTAATAACAAAAACAAACGATAAATTACACATTCGATCGGAATTTTTCATAAGTTATATTTTATTTAAGTATTGAATTTGTAAAAATATTTTGTTTCTTTTCATTTTCGTTTTCTTTAATTCTTTAGCTCTGACACAAACTTGATCACAAACTATACAGCACATTTAATTTGTCATAATTCATAATACGTACATGAAATAGGTGTGTAGAGTAAACCTGTATAGAAGTGATCGAGTAAGTCAATTTACGTATTACGCCGTAGCCGCATAATTGCAGTAGACAATAATAAGTTTATTTTTAAGGCCACTGAAATTAATTATAGCAATTATTTTCTTAAATCATACACCGTAAATTAAATAAATTAAAGTTGGTATTGATATACTCATTTTTCTGTAAAAACAGCAACTTTAAAATCTGCAACAGACGGAATATCTGGAGTTAAAATGATTTTTGTTGTATGTTAAATTCGTATAAATTGTAAATGTGATTATGATGATTACTCGGTCGTATTATAGAAGTTTTAAAAATTTTGTTTCTATAAATGAGTGCGAATTCTTCAAAACGTTTACGGAACGCATTTTAAAAAAAATTTAGAAGCGGGTAAGTGGATGTCCCTCAACTGTACAGTAAGTAACTAATGGGTCACTGTAATGAATAGTGTTAAATTTGAATTCAATGATTTAAAATTATTATACACAAAAACGATTCTGAGCTAAAACGGTTGGAGTCTATAATATTACTTAGTATACTTTATGATATTATTGTGATTAAAGTTATTTATTTTACTATTAGGCATTAGTATTACAGTAGGTTAAATTCATTTTTGTCAAGAAAATTACATTTCAAAAGTAATTGTACACACGTATGTTTAAGATATAAATAATAAACTCTAAAAGTAACTATAAAAATAAACTATGCTAGTATATTTTTTTTCTACAGAATTAATTACTCACATGCAATCTTGTTTTAAATTTTTAAATCCTTAGGTGAAAAGTTGAACATTTAAAAAATTTTAAACTACAAAATAATTTGTACATTTTAAATTTAATAAATGTTGTCAACATTTGAATTTTAAATGCTTAAAAAAAAATAGTGCCTACGTATATATTTTTAATGTTTTCCAACTTCTATTGTAACAATATATCAATACCGTTGTATGATATTTACAAGCTTTCTGACCTAACTAACAAAATTGCATTGATACATATAGAAAAAAAAACGAAAATAATTGAAAATTGAAAATATCCGTAAACATCTCGAAACGAGTCAAAATTTTTTTAAAATGTTTTCAAGTATAGGAAATAATAAACAAATATTTTATAGACATTTCAAATATCTACGGTTATTCGTTTTCTTATTACAACAAAATAAGATAATCGTTCAATGAAAAATCGAGGGAAAACTAATCTAATGTTGCAAAATTTTGAACTTCAAACGCTCGTAAAAATTGAATTTGAAGTTCCGGTAGATATTATTTTTTTTTTTTGATAAAGGTAGACAAACTTATGAGGAATCTTGAATTACATTTTCGAATATAAAATTGAAAAAGAAAAAAGTTTATGAGTTAGAAACTCATAATAATTTTGCAAATGTTCGTGATTTTTACGGAATTCGTGAACATTTTAAATTCAGACGCTCATTAAAAATTATTTTGTATTCACTATCACCTTTTTTTTTAGATTTCCACCAACAACAACTTACAAGGAACCTTGTATTACATTTTCAAGTTTTTTTTAACTGAGAAAAATTTTTTTTTTCGATTTTAACTTTACACGATAGAACGATTTGTTCTTTACGGCGCTTTTGAAAAATACTGGGATTTTTAAATATTGATCTCCCGAATGCACCAACTCATTTGCGTTCTCGCCGTAAAAGATACAGAAGTTGAAAACCTAAGCATTATTTCGAATACTCATCAGTTATCATGTACACAGACACAATGGAAAATAATAAATAAATAAACACACATCATTGTAAAATAAATACATTCATCGCTCTGGGTAGAATCTAAAATAATGCTGCTGAAAGGAAGTAGAATTGTAGAATGTTATAAGTTAGAAGTAACTAATAAATTAACAGGTAGTTACAATTTATAGTAATGCTGTTGCCTATTAGTATGCTTTTCATGATCTAAAACAAAAATATTAAATTTAATAAACTCGCAAAAACATAGGTAAATTACAAAATTGGCCCTAATTCCGATTTTGTCGGCCGTCGAATGTCGATAATTATATAGGTACTTTACCTGCGCATTGTACAATTATAGTTATATTTATAGTATAGTATTATAGCGTATATATAATCAAGTTAAAAATGTATGTAAATATCAGACACACTTCGTTACTACTCACAGTGACTTTGAATTCTATTTTAATTTTTAAAAGTAGTTAATATAATTTTATCAAAATAATAATACCTATTATAACCTATAGATAAATAATGATTATAATATAAGTAACTAGATACACCATTTTTTATCGATAATTATATTATCCGTGTTATTATTGGGTGATAATTTAGCATTGAATCAAAATCATACACCACATTAATACAACATACAAACACTATAGTATAATAAATCACATCTCAATAATATTATGTTAAGATATTTGAATGGGTAAGTATAGTAAAATGCGAACGAGTGATTTGGGCAAGTCTGAGTTAGCTCCCACATAAATTAGGTACATCAAGGGTTAGGTACATATACTATACGTTACAATATTGAATATACTCGTACAGTGTATAGAAGAAAAAACATTTAACATTTCCGATCTATTTCAATAATAATATTTATAAATTATTTTTATCTTGCTGATTTTTAGTGTAACAAAAATAATATACACATTTGCTTTCATTTCGAATAACTCATTACAGAAAAATCCAAAATATTTGGAAAATTTATTTACAAAATATTTGAATTTCATTGAATTACGTATTTTGCATTCTAAACTTTTTGATCAGTTTTAGTCATTTTTTTTTTTTAGGTTAGGTTAGGTTAGATTATGTTCGACTCTAGGTTTTGAAAACTAACATAGATGTGTTTTGGGGCTGACACCTATGGCATTGGTGTTAGTCGTCAATGATGATTAGTGTGAGTGCGATTGTATGCGAGTACCGGTCTATTTACCTTCTCGTTGCATGTCAATGGCGCCGCTGACCAAAAATTAAAAGCGTAATTTTTTCTCAAAACACTCTTTACAGGAAAAACTCTCACGCATTGGAGAGGGGTCTGATTTGGTTATTTTTTTTTAGTTAGAAATGAGATATTTTCTACAGGGCTCATTGGACTTCGATTATTAATTTCGTTGCTTAAAACAAACATAGTAAAAAGAACAAAAGCTTGAGAAAAATTGGTCATATTCAAAATCATTTTATATGGTATAGGAATAGAATTTAAAAAATTAAAGTTCAATGCTGAATATAAGAAATGTTTCGTTTTCCAAAAAAAAAAAAATATCGAAATCGAATCGAATCACTCTACGATGCGTGAGAGTTTTTCCTGTAAGACATGTTTTTATTGGACGCCTAATTTGTATATTAACTAGTATTATAAATAGATTAAATGTCAATTGTCTTACACTAAAATTTAGTTTTATTAGTATTATGTAACTATTAAAATTAACTTATGTGTTATTATTTATTATTTACATGGTTTTGTTGCATAGTTATTTTATGACCGTATTCATATTTTGTAGTTAGTTATAAGTTACAGGATTCAGGACTTATAGCACTTAAAAACATAATTATAAACTCTAAAATAAATATAACTTATATATTTTAAGTTACCTACCTAGATGGTATATATGTGTATTATAAGCTATTAGCTAGGCTCTCGAGCCAGGACAGTTAGACACCTAACCTAACCTAACCTTGGTATGCAGTAGATCAGAACATTATGCCGATAAAGGGCTTAGGACTCCAAGGAAAAGAAGGAACAGCTGTTGAAGCAAAGAAAGCAACATTATGGGGGCAACCACAGTACGCGAATCGATAATGAACCGACCGGTAATGAACACAACCACTTCAATAAAAAATATTCTAATTAAAATATCTGTAATTTTGCAAACTGTAATTGTAATTATTGTGCTTGTTGTTTGTGTAAATTTAATTAATGAGGTTATGTATAAATAAATGATAGTGGCCCGGCGGAAAAGCAAAGCATAGGAAGTCCTCCGCCGGGTCAACGATCCAGGATAAAAATAAATAAATAAAAAATGGTAGTTAGTAGACAGTAGTAGTAACTGGCAATAATAGTAGTACTGCATTAGATAAGTATTATATAGTTATGTATAATATATCTATTACCTACATACTATAAATATAATAAATTAGGAGTTTAGCCTGGTTTACGTTCATTAAACTGAGAGACATTCGTGGAAACACGACTATCTATTAGAAAATGTTAATAATAATAATATAACAATAAATAGTCATCACAGCGTATAAATCGGACAAAGATGGCGACTGCCGGCCTTACAAGGTTAGACTATTATTAATTCGCACGGCTATTATGGAACAATATTATTTTACGTTTACGCCGTAATAATCTCATGCCTAACATATAATATATTATATGCAAATAAAATTCGATCTCACAATACAACAGAAGTCGGGAAAAATATTTCCTATGGTGCAAGGTGCTCATACCAAGGACATTTATGTTCAGATAGCATCATCGCCGCGTATTGTATTTTTTTATAATATATATACATTATATAATATATCTATATTTATGTACGGACGTTATTATTAAGCACTTCAGTAACCTACAGCTAGATAGGTATACTTACTGCGTGCGGATAAGTCGAAAATCTTTACATTACACAGTTCCACATTCCATTTAATTGATTCATTCCTAGGCATAGTACATAGGCACCATCATAATCATACGCGTGCGATAATAACTAATAAGGTTCGAGGTTTTCGGCAATAAAATGGTATAAAGGTGTTCCAAATTCCGCTTCTTCCTTGTTCGCTCTAAAGCCGTGTGCAACGATACTCAAAATTATTATTAAGGTGAATTTTCGGCACTATACTCGTGTGCCGTACGTAGGTACATACGAAAAATATTCAGCTATATGTCCAACAACACGGTAACGTCGTTAACCGAATGTTAACCTATGCTAACCAACCAATCGCAGTAAAGGATTTTAATCGAAAGTCTAGAGCGGAAACCCGCCTTTAACGTCATCGACCATCCGATACCGCAGGTCACCGCAAAGTTGAACATATTTTCAAACCGCGCTCGACGCGTGGACACAACGTTTACCAATGGCCCATAATATTTTGTAAATTAACTGGTATCAAACCTATCATATTATGTTTAATGTCAACCGATATTAAACATAATAACAATCGGTAGGTTACCATACCCGTGTAGATTACCAAAACCACGAAAAACTTAGTACAAGAGATACGGTTGGTTTAAGTGTTTTCTGTGTATCGGTTCTAAGACATAAACAATTGGCTTTCGATTTCAACACCATCAACCCTATCTAGGTTTTCGGTATCCCGGTACTTATTAAAGTACCTACACTGTCTCTGTATTCCGAGCATAGACGCATATTAAGTCCGTGATTCCGAGTAACCGCGATGTGGTCCGTGTTCAGAATTTTCTTGTTATTTACCAAAATAAATAATATATTTAGATAATAATATCTGTCATAAATAAGTAAATTATTACTATTACCTACCTATTACTTAACCCACGTCGAGTAGTTAAATGTTTTCAACTATTTGGTATATTGTGGTAATACGTTGGTAATAACCACACGGTTTACGCACGGAACACGGAGTCGGACTGACAGTGTTTTTACAGTACGTACCCGTATTACTACATATACCTAACCTACTATTTACCGGATATATTATATAAGGTAGGCAGGCATGAAGATTTGATTATTATTGGACTAGCTGACCCGACACGGCGTTGCCCGTGTGTTAGTTTCTTTTTTGGCATTTTCATAGGCCGTGTGTCAGTGTTTAATGTTTAATTGTATTGATAGTACTAATATTACGTGGAATTCACAATTTAATGTGTGTGTGTGTGTGTTTGAGTATAGAATGTTAGGTTTAAGATTGGAAGTTATGGAGGCAAAGGAAGGAATAGCTTCCTGCAGATGAGGGGTAATGGTGAAGATCTCACAAGATACCTTAAAATAATTTAGTTCCCCACAAATCGCTTAATTATTACTTATTATAGAAGGTTCTATCACATTAAAGTTTCGATGTTAACGACATTACATTTATTATCTTAGCGTTTTATAAACACTGCGAATTTTTTTTTTAAACTCACCATTTTATAGACAGCCTCAAAAAACATTGTTTGTTTTTCACTATCTACCCACTTAGTATTTATTCATTTGTACAACTCGAAATTTAAGACGCCCCAACATGCACCTCAGGGTTTTATCATCACCAAATATATTTTCACTGACTGCCGTAAGCTCAGGACAGCAAATATTTGTTACCTTTTCTGGTAGCTTTAGCCGTGTCAGCCAATCAGGATGCCGAACTCTATCTCCGCCGCCATCAAGTATTCAAGTTCGTCATTGCTTCCAATTTAATCAACAAATTGAACAAAAATAAATTAGTATCTGTCAACTGTTCATTAAGACAAGACGTTTATTTCTTGTTACATAATGTTTACACTTCTTAACCGTGTAAATCCATTTGTATGCAATTCATAGATTGTAAAATAAAATACCCGTAAATAAATATCTGTTAATTTCTAAATAGTGGTTACTCTGACGCAACGTATGAAAAACAATTTTCAATCTTAATTTCAAACACGATATCGTCGTCTTTCTATTTCAAGGTAAATTGATATAATAATTTGTTTTCGACTATTCTACCTACTTACATTTAAAATATATTAAATTTCGATTCTGTTTTTAGTTTTTTTGCCGAGTTTTAAGTTTCAGTTAGTAAAAAAATATAATTTACTATATAATTTATATGTATACCTAAATATCTGTAAACTTAATGCATACATATCAATTATCAAATATATATATAAACGTATGCACTTATATTCATTTCACAGAATCGCTTTTATTCATTTTTAGGTTTATTTTGATTACATTTTACAACCAAAATATATATTCAAGATCAATCCGTGAGTGCGGATTGTTCTACCAATTTTGTAAATAAATCGAAAATCATGACTACCATAATATATTTATATATGCACATTGCACATAAACGATTTGAAATCATTCCTGCTCTCATTAATAGTAAACACCGCAATATAGTATGAGAAATTTAAAATTATGCTCATAGGTTTCGGATTCGATACTTAAGCATTGACCAATCGAACACTATATAATTATAACACAGTACACCAGAACAAAAATATACTCTTATAGAGGGAAAAATGACTGGTTTTCGGTTTCTTAAAAGACATACAATTTTAAGGATGATAGTAAATACATGGGATGAAATAATAGAAATAAAAATAATAATAAGTTAAACTTCTTATTTCTGTAGCCGATCCCTGTCACGACTCTAGGAACAGGGATAAAATACACACAAGTATAGGCGATTACGATGTTCGCCAGCTACACTAGTCCGTGAACCGGAAGAATCAAAATGATGTGTGGGTGTTACATAATATTTGGTGGTCTATGAATATTATATGATCTACGAGTATTTACCTATATGTATGTTTTTAATATATTCAAATTATTATTATAGGGAAGTAAAATACCTGAATGTAATGAATTGATGTATCTTTCCAATTTATAATGAGTTTTGCCTATAAAAAAACTCACAACCTAAAAATATAATGAAACTCAACATTTAATAAATTACTAAAATATAAAATACAATTACAATTTAATATTATATTATAGGTGAAGATATTTTTGTAAATTTATTTTACGTTTAATTTAATACTAAATATATAATTTATAATGTTGTAAACACATTTTAGTTTATAGGAAATATCATTTTCAATAACACATAAGATAAATACAAAAGACATCCATAAATAATTGTTGATAAGACATAATAAGCAACCATAATTCTGCAAAACAAACATAAAATAATATATGAGTTAAAAAACTACAACACACTTTTATCATATACTGATTATGTATTAAATATTACTTTTGATGTCGTTTTTGGCCGACTGCTCGATCTTCAGAGTCTTTTAAGATGTATTTTTTGATTCCAAGTATGGTGTTCAAAAAATATTTTTCCCATTTTATATTTGTTATGTCCATGTTAAATAGTTTTTTATCCTTATCACTCTGTGACGATATGAGAGCTTGTAATTGTCTGTCATCAAATTTAAAATCGATGACACCAAAATATCTCATATCTTTCATCATAACGTTCATTTTGTTATAAATTTGTGTTACCCTACATAAAAATATTATGGCTTTGTTACAGGTTAAACATTAAAATACATAGTATAAGTAATCAAAAGTCGAGTGATATATTGATAGGTAGTTAAATGTTTTCACTCATTCGAAACATTGTGTAAAATGTTAATTATTGACTTTAAGGTTATATTATATTATAATAATATATAAACTCTAATTTCCATGAATTACAATAGACGGACGAAGGGCTTAAACCTCATAATTATTTATTTACACAGTATCTCTCACGATTTTTCAACGTATGTGTATTATGTACACAGGTAGTGTTCTAAAAAGGATGCTTACTTAAATTAGATGATATATTTTATTATTGTTTTTAGATTGAATATAATAATCAACAGATCTTATTTTTTCCTCCCGCATGTCCTAATCTTGACATCATAGGGATATGGACTTGTGATTGCAATATGATTTTCCTGACACGAGGCCAACGAAACCATCGCACTTTGGGGGGAGGTCTCATGACTCGTTTTATTTCTCTCCCTCTTTATTAGGAATTAAATAACTAAATATTTTTATATCATATTAAGGTTAAAAAAAAGTTGAAATCGTCAGTAAAAACTATATACTTAAATTACATTATTGTAATTTTTAATATTAAGTTGTTACTGGAAATATATAATTATGATCTAAGAATATTCTTACATCACATTCCTATTCCAGTATACTTATTAGTTATTACTTAGGTATATCAAATATTATACATATTTTATGGAAAATAAAAAGGTGATAATAAATATTTTTGACGACTGTAGGTATTGCAAAAAAAGTTAGGAGGATTCATCAACCCTCAACCCCTCCCCCAAGTCACATTAATTGTAAAAATACTAATGGTCAAGAAGTCCAATGTATATAATATACCTATAGAATAACAACAAAAAAAAATACCTAAGATATTTTAGTACATATTATAACATCGAAAGGTACACTGAAAATTTCATTCTTATGGTGTATAAAATATAGTTTATTACGTTAACAAATTATGGATACATTATAATCAAATACAATTTATTTTTTTATAGGAACCTATCACTTTTTTAAACTAGAATACGTATTTGTATAAGTATTAATTAAAAATATACTATTTACCTTGGTTTTTTCCCTGAAATCCACAAACAACTATCAACGAGATATGCTGGTAAATAATGGTATATAAAAAAAAGTATAGGAAATAATACTTTTGAACCTGTTATATACACACTTAGTTTCCAAATCTGCAGCATAAAACGAATTTAATAATTACAAAAATAATCAAACATTTTAATTTAATTATTGTACTATTCCGTTATTATCTATTAAAATGTTTACCTGTTTTTCCGAATTTAATTGATTTCTCATTAATAAGTCTATGACATACTGTACACTCTGACCGTATGTCAATGGTGGTGCCATATGGTTTGGAACGTAATTGAATACTGGAATTGTAGGTTTTGAACTGATAAAATAAAAACACAGATATTTAAAATTTAGTATGTAATATAATAATGATGAATAATTAAATTATTACAATATTTTATCGGTCAAACAGTACATATAGGTCCATTTTAAATTAAACTGGACATAAATAATTCTAAATAGGTTTGCGTATCGAGAAAATCTAGAAAGTATATCTAATGTTAATGGTTTTCTTTAATATTGAGACTTATTAAAAATTAATAGATTGAAATTTCTTAGTTTTGAACAATTTAATACCGAAAAATATATCCATTTATAAAATTAAAAACAAACAACTAAAGTGATGGGGGTTGGATACGTCTTTTTTAAAGTTAAATATTTGTTTATTTGTACATTTTAAGAGTAAATAAAAGTCGATGAATTAATCGTTGGGAATTTCATTTATGTATTTATGAAAAATGTTGCGTCGAGATTTCAATATGTATTTTTTTCTATTAAAAAAAAAGTTCATATAACAGCTCCAAAAATGACGAATGTTATCAAGTTGAATTAATGTATAAAATCCTAAAAAAAATAGTGTTGTAAATATTATAATACCGTTGTGATTCATGACATCTTTCCTGTAGTTTATCTGTTTAACTTTCAAAACACCAAACTCAGTTTTGGTTAAATATTATATAATATTTTTACAATGAGTATTTTTGTTTATCAAATTTACCGTGTCTTAGATGCATGATGAGCTGCAGTAATAATCATATTCGCTACATTATCGGCCGGCATGATTATTGCCCCAACATTCGGATCCACATGCACCACGTGTATAGCTCCTAAACCAACACCTAAACATAAACCGGGTACACTTTTCATTGTGTTTACCCATCCAGATATCGGTTCTTCATTCGTAAACGTGACTGTTGAAATCAAAATCAGAAAATAATTATATATATATATATTATTTATACACCATTTATCATCATATATTATAATTTAGAAAATTTTTGGTCTACTATTGAATTATTATTATTTTATATTACCTATTATTTTTATTATTAATATTATTATTATTATTATTATTGAATCATTATCATGTTTAAACTTTTATATTGTATCTAAATTTTAATTGTTTTGTGTTAAATTGTTGTAAAGGGCTTCGCCTGCTTAAATATATAAAATATAAATAAATAAATATATATATTATATTGAATCGTTTTTATGCTGACACAATAACTGGAAAAAAATCAAGCACTACTAGTCGGATGTACCTATAATAATATAAATCAACTTTACCAAGTAGGTATGAATATCTATATTTTTTAATTTCGGGATAATGTAGTATGCTGAAAATGTCTTCAAATATTTTGTTTAATATATTATTTGTTTTTAATATCAATAATATTTTTTTATTAAATTTTATGTATTCGTTCATGCATAATAATTATACTCCTCGCAGAATAAAAGTTTGAGATTTTTTACTTCACTTTAGACTCATTATCAGTAATTCAGTTATGTTATTATTACCGTAATTCAATGGGTTTATCATCACATATACAACTAACTCCACGTACTGACTACTGAGTACTATCACTGATCTCACAATAGATTTTTGAGCTTATTTTAAAACTGATTGATTTCAGTGATTCTCTAAGGTGTGAAGCCTTGCAGCGCTCTCGCGACCTTTTATTAAAAAACCACTAACGCGTGTGATGAAATGCAAAAACTTGTCGGTATATACCTATGCAAATATGCTGGGTGACATATTATGTATTATATGCTTATTAATATTTCAATTCTTGAGAATCGATAAATTTTTATTTGATTCATTGAATATTAGTATATTACAAACCGCATAATTAATTTAATTCATCATCTGCATTATAAATTTGTACCTACCGTAGTTGATCGATTAAATAAAACTCATCGAACAGTAAACATATAGTTACCTATTAAACTGTTGCTAATAAAAATATGGACCTACAAACTGCACTTAATACGATATTTTCTAGTATGGTGTTTTTATGCGTTTACGTATGATATATAATATTTTATTTTATTTTATTTTAAATTAGGTACGTTACATTACGGACTAATGCCCGAAGTACAGTTTTGAAAAGATATTGGAACAATATAACAGTCATGCATTAAATATTATATATATAAAAGCTTTAAAGGCTAGAGAGGTTCTCGTTTGGGTACTAACCATTTGGTTGACAGGGTGATTTTGGCCATAACTTGTGTTACGTCGATAGACGTAATAAGATGGCCTGGAGGATCTGCTCGGAATTATAAAATTTACTTGTGCTGGGAGACTACTAAGTTTTAAGTGGTATAAGACGGGTGCTAACAATCGTGTCAAATAATCGTGTTGATGTTATCTAGATATAAACCTTAAGACAAAAGGAGGCGAGATTAATTAACTTACGCTGAACTTGCTCAAATCGGATAGAGTTAGAGGATGTATAAGGATCCCCCATATTAGTATTATAATATATAGTTACCAATGCACGGTCTAGCCACACATATCGGCATGTTTTGACCATATTCCTTTACGAGATTCTCCGCGATGCACTTTGACAACGTGTAAGTGTTCGGCCACGATCCTAAACATCTTACAACACAGATAATGCGGATTAAAACGATATCGAAACATGCCAAATATTATTGTACCGATCAATGCATATATATACCGTTGAAGTTAATAGAGTTAATAATAATATATAAAAGATAAAGGACTTACTCGGGTGTTATAGAGTTCAAGACCGAGTCAGACATGTTTTCGACCAAATTGATCAAAGCGTCCCCTTTCATGTGACAATCGTAAATTATTTCTTCGGTGATCGGTTGATTAGGGTTCACGAACGCAGTGGACACATATACGAATGACTATAACATATACATAAACATCGTATTCGATCTCATTACACTTGACATTGTACAACGACGAGCATAATAATCGATTGAAATCATTTTCATTGCCCCCCAAAGTCGTCGTATTATGTATAATTACCTTAAGTCTGTGCATACGCCGAGCGATCAACAGCAAATCTCTGGTGGACCTGACGTTGATGAAACTCGTGTGCTTCAACGGTCCGTTGAGATTGATCGTGGCAGCGCAGTGAATGACGATATCCATGTTGGCGACCATGAACTCTTCGTCGGCAGCCGATAGACCCAAATTCGGTTCAGCGCAATCGCCGGCAATGAGAAATACTTTGTCGATGAAGTCCGGTTGCTCGTCCCACAGTCGAGTGAACAGCTGGAAAGTTCGATTATTATTATTGCGATTTTTGAACTTCGCGTTGTGTATTAAACGAAATCACGCGAATAACTCACAGTGGCACTGAACATTTCGCGCATCCGAGTCTGAGGGTCTTTATTTTTCTTCGGCCTGACTAAGAGGTACAACTTGCTCACCAAACATGTTCTGAAAAAAAGTAATAACAAGACGAATCTAATAAAGCTATGGACGCATACGGTACAACGTGAGCAGCAAAAATGTATTTACTGCAGGTACATATATAAAGTTATAACTATACGAAAACAGTATTTCGGGATGAAATGTTGTGAATAAAGTTTGTATAATATTTTATTTCGATCGCCTACAATAGTTATGGTCGATAGTTTAAGGACAAATTGAATGCGTGCATCCCATATCAATATCTTTTCGTTCTTGTAGCAATCGTTAGGTTGACAGTGGCCTAGGTAAATTGGGTCTGCGATAAATGATAATCTGCGTACATGTTGACACTATTATAAAGCAGGCATCTAATATCAAACGCCCATTTTTGCGACACCCTTTCGCCACAGCACAGTGGCGGATACAGGGAGGAGGGCTCGGGGCCTTGCAGCCCCAGACCCCTTCAACAGTTATTTTAAAATACAATAATAAAAATATATCATAGTAAAATTAATAATTATTATAGGTACCCAATTAACATGTACGATTCCTAATCCAACCATTATACAATTATATAATAACATTCCCTCAATAACCATTTCTTTTATTATTTTTAGGAAAACGTGAACTATAGAACATTATAATGTATGTATGGCTTAGAAGTATCTAATTTTTTACGAGGCCTCTCAACATGCAACCCTGGGTCCGCCACTGCCTCAGCCCACATGTAAACCCAAGTCCGAGCATTGAAACCACATAAAATAATTATGATAGATTATTAGATACTATTGTCATCAATACATAGAAAGTTGAAGATCTTTTAAACGTTGACTAAATGTTTACACTCCAGTTACTAATGGTTTATGGTCTATATTCCCTATAATATTATATTCCCGTACGATATCTATAAATCCAATACCACGGTTCAACTAACGTTTGGATAAATTCCATTTATTTTTGAAATGCATCACAAAATAAAAATGTAAGTATAATAATACAGTATAGACTATAGGTACCTACCTGAGAAGTTTTTCGACTAGAACGTGTCCGATGAATCCAGTAGCACCAGTTACGAAAACATTAGAACCCTTAAAAAATTTTTGTATTTCACTAATCGACTCGTCACCACTCATCGTTTTTTTTTTTATCACCAATTATTGATATAAACTTAAAAACTTAACTTTTACACACAAATCAAAAGAGAATATCACTGACTTGAATTTTTAAAAAAATGTATGGGTGCCTAACCCTCGGAAGAAATAGTGAAATAGTGGCTATTATGTATAGTCAATTATGAATTAAAAACCTCATTCTGAAAATAATGTCATAATTAATAGTGTATAATATTATGATGATTTATTCCGCTTTGATCGATTTTAATATTTCTCTTTAACCTTGAATTTTAGAATTTCATTATCGGTTGGTCGTCACATCATATATATATAATAGACTTTTGAAGTACATATTAGTATACGATTACACATGACACCATCAAAGGTTGTTCATAATACAAATATTCAAATTTAATTTACTACTTTAATTTGATCACGTGTAATTAAGTACTGTGTGCATGAACTTCCTCTATGTATATGCATATCCACATACATTTATGTTTTAATTTGTTAACTATGGTCTAGGTTGTTCCCAATACTATAGCTATATATAACAAACAAAAATATGTACCCATTATTAGTCTTCGTAACATATGTATTATAGTCATTGGAACAGTTATATTATTGTAATATAAGCGCTCAAAGTGTAAAAACGTGTATATTATCAAGTAGGTAGCACCTAAGCGACAATATAATATGATGACAAAGATGCCAAAGATATAACGAAGGAATATTATGATTTGCACCAATAGGTATTAATATAAACATTTAAAAATATTTAAAACAGTCAATAATCAGTATCAACTATCAAGTAAAATTATATAATCGTAAAAATAAGATAATATAATAAATAAAAATAGATTTACATAATAATAATTTACAACATTCATGACCCACGGTAGTTTATTATAACTGTATTAATGCTCGTCACTAACAAGAATAATTATTATAGTCATAGATGTATTCATTTACTGTTCTTGCGGAAGATTATTTTTTAGAACACCTAAATGACACATAGACCTAACCTGCACGGGCAATTTCTCTTAATATCTGTATTTTTGTTCATTAATAATGTGCATGAAATACCTTTATTTGTTTCATTGTGTTCGTAAAATGTTTTAACACAAAAACTCTATTAGTCTAAATTGTAATCAGATAATACATTTGTCGATCGAGATTATAATATGTTTCACGTTTTTGAACAATATAGTTCTAAAATAATGTTGTAAGCTAATAACCAATAATGAAGAAGCCTTACTTTTAATTTAAAAAAGAAAGTTCTAAATTTTAATATTTAAAACGAAGCTTCAATACCTGTGATTTTGGTGCTTTTGTACGAAACGATAAAATATGATTTAACTATATTAAAACTATAACGAACTGACCTAAGTAAAACGATTAAAACAACATCGACAGCAGTTAACAAGCTATTTTTTGACAAAAAATTTTTTTCTACCAAAGGCGATCGTAATATTTAACGTGCCAATAAATTGTACATATAGATGTACAAATCGTATTATGTTAGTATAGTAAGTAACCTAGTATGTTGAAAACAAAAATTAGATTTACATAATTTAAATCATAAAATAATACATATAGAGATGAAAAAAACGTGCTAGTACTATCGTGAGGATGGCTAGCTTAAGCTAGCTATAAATGTGTGGGTGGGTGGGTGTTGATGTCCATTACTTATCGTGCTCTTCCGTCGGAGCATTAGACGTAAGTACCGCCGAACAATAAAAACAAAACAAATCGTGACCAACTACGTCCTATGATCTATAAATAATATTCAAAATACCCTGTAATGTTTACAGAGACTCGTTGTCTTATAGGTTTTTGATTTCAATGGTGTCTTTCGTTCAGTAATGCGACGTTGCAATAAAATATTATACGACTCCCTTCCGCGGTTTAGATCGCAATATAACTAATGCACGAATGGTACACCCAATGATTTCCTGGTTCGACATAATTATTTACTATCACACGATATATTCATACGTACTTACACGATACTTGCTGTATAGGCACTCTCAAATTGCCTCCCAAATCTATAGATGGGTGAAATTTTTTCACTCGAATCGCGTCCCATATAGCATAGTTTGTTATTTTTATTTTGTAAATAATAATTTATACGGTCGAGTCTCGATGATTCGCACCTATAGATAGCTGGATTTTTTTCTTGCCCCCTTTAAGTGTTTTTATGTTTTGTTTGAAGTATATACAACTCGACAACTACATCAGCTGAATTCACTTGTATTTTCTTTGCAATTCGGGTTATTGAGACTCGATTGTACATCTAGATGTATTAAGATATTTATAATGTTATTTATTAACTTAAATTTAAATTAAATCAATCATCATAGTCGTCAATAATTGTCGTCCATGCGTTCATAATTATTGGTTTTCATTTTTAAAAAAATCTATGTTTGAGATTTGAAATAGAAATCGATTAGTCATATATTTATTTATTACATTATCTATCTTAGGCGGTTACAATACAACTCAAAATAGGAGTTATATTATTGAAATCGATAGAAGCAATTCAAATATAACCTATTTAAAAAATAAACCGCGGAAGGTTATTTGAGAGTCAGATGGGAGGTGATTCGTGTGCGCCCTGGTTAAATATAACGTAAAAAATAAATAATTCACGGCCATCCAAGTATAGCAACATTGAATATTTACAGGAAACCGATTTCAAAAATACTGTAATTGGAATACAAATCGTCGGTAACTATATTCATCCCAGGTAAAACGATAATTATTATCAATTATCAAACATATATATAAATTTCTAAGTATTCTAGCATTTTTGATTACAAACTATAATTGAGTATACCTACTAATTCTCAAAAAATGTTGAGTCGCAGATGTTGGCTATCAACAATTATTTTACCTGTTGTTTTAGTAGTAATCGGAAAAAAGTTCCCCAATATTTTTTTTTTCATATCATGTGTTTCGACGTAGCAAGATAAAAACTATTAATTTGCATAAAACAAATTAAAACGTTTTTAAATTACTATGGAAATTTCAATAAATGCATATCCAACATTTTTATAATCAGCTCTTTTGGTTCATTGGTAAGGGTGATTATTAAAACATACAAATGAAAATAGAAAAAACGAAATGTTTTAATAAAAATATAAACAAATCTAGTGGACTTTTTAAATTGTAATTGCATGCTTTAATTACGACGACGTTAATACATTCATATTATAATAAATGTAGAAGGTTTTTGATTTTATATTTGGCAAAAGTATTGTAATGTGTCTTTAGCGGCCTACACCTCGGGGCGCAACTATATTATGTAAATAAACAATTTCAGTAAATTTTCATTTTTTTTTTTTGTGAGCACTTGAATTTTTTCTTCTCGGGCAATACCTCGTGGTTCAATATACAATATACGTATTTACCCATATAGTTATAACTTATATATTGAAAAGTTATCTCCCTCTCCATCGTCATAATATTTTTGTTGCAATGTATTGTTGATAGATGATTAAGCTACAAAATGAACAGTGACACGCAGTTTTTTTATCGAATTTGTTCTCTCTAGCATTAATTATTTATGGTTTTAACCAGTATAGCTTTATATAGCTTAAAGCTTTCTTAATCTGGGCGTCCACTGGGTCTGAGAGGTCGGTGCGGCGCGACGCAACGCGGAGCGGAACCATAATAAAATGCCTGTAAACTAATATAGTTTCGTCCACAAGAAGGTCGACCCGGCGCGACGCGACGCGGCACCGCTCTCGGGAGCTCCTGCGACTTTTCGAGGTCGGCGTCGCGTCGAGCCGCGCTGGCTTTTCGGTCTAATGGACGCCCAGCTTTATATTCCAAAAAAAAGTATTACATAAAATGTTACCGATGAATCATAATGAATATGGTCCAATGAAGGTTAAACTGTCTTTTATCCTGCCACCCAATATCCGCTTGTAATGTAGGTGCGCATTATATTATGTTGATTTTGTATCAAAACCACAATGTATGACACACTCACACATTACACTTTTCAATCCAAACACATTATTGAGATAATATTTACAAATAAACATTTACAAATATATTATTAATATAATATGAACATACATATAAGATAAATTTGATAAATTCACCTAACTTTATACCCGTATACTCCATTTTGATTTTATACTTGATGATACGCTGAAATCAATATATCATTATGTATCCATTTCCAAATCTTGTTAAAACAAAAATTATTCTCATTTTTGTAACTATATGTCTATATCAGATGTACCTGTATCCTTCGAATTGATAATTAGAGCTGCAGCCATCTAAAGCTACGATTTTTTTCACATTAGTTTTTGTCTTTCTAGTTTCTAAAATCAATAAGATATTTTAAATTTAAATATCATCTGCGGTATTTACCTTCGACCTATAATAATACATGAAAAATAAGACTTGTTATTGGCAACCGGAAGTAGTCAAACAAATAATCACATATATAAACTGCGATATTATATTAAATTATTATGAATTTAATAAATACGATTGGCGTATATATTTTCATTAAAACAATAAATAAAAATATTGTCTTTTTAGTCGTCAGCTTAAAGGCATTCTATTATTCTACAAGTTGAGTATCAGGCTATGGACTGTATAACAAATAAATCACACGACAACGACATAACATAATATTATTGTATACATTATATTACTTACACGTATAACATAAGTGTTGATAATAGTTAACTTAAGTGAACAAATGTGTAGCTTGCATATTATAATATAGTGACTATAATAACAAATGATTTATAATATATTACACTAAAGTTATACATCAACAGTTTAGGTGTATATAGAATGCTTCTTTTCGTATTATTAGATATATTGAAACCATACATATTTTAATATGTTCCACCTACAGTGTACATACATTTATTTAATAATAAAAAAATATTGAGTACAATACAACGACGACACATATAGATATTATAAAATTGTAATGAATGGTTATCAACCTGAAACAAAAATTACAATTATTACATTCAGGCATTAAACCGTATTTTAAGAATGAATTTAACTGATAAAAATACAAAATATTATACAAAAAACTCGTGCTCTGCAATAATAATAATAATTAATAATAATTTTATTTAGTGACTATAGCTGCAGGGTGACACGTCGAATCATAGGTTTTTTTACCGTCGCTATATCCTTGTGGAACGAGCAACAAAGCGAATTTGCTTTTTGTAGGAATGCCAACACCGTGGGCTGTGGGTCAATATCAGATTGAGTCAATACAACTACCGAATATCTAATAGAAAAACACGCTTCTATGATTTCGGAGCGACGTTTGGTGGTTAGTATAGATTTTTTTTAGTTATATTACGGAATACATTCTAATATATTTCATATGATAAACAATAATTAAAACCATGTTTAATGTTTATGTACCACTGAAAATCGAAAGGAATCTACTCTATTGCGCCATACGTGGTATAAAGGTCCTACTATAAATGTCAATATTATCATATTTTGGACCAAACCATTTTAATCGTTTTATAATGGGGTGATTAACATAATTAAAATATTTTTATGTAAATATCAATGCATATTATAGTATCATTATATCATATTATTAGATTAATATTTTTAAAAAATAAGAAGCAGCGACCAGTTCGTCGAAAGCGGGAAACGAGCAGCATCCTTGGAATAAAAACCCTCCATGGACGGACACATCGATCATCATTATTGTGTGGAGTACTTGATCACTTCGTTGTTATGTCACTACGCTAAACTATAAAGTGATTACACGATACGATAATGATGATCGTACTTAGGTGTGTCCGTTATTGTTTTATATATTATCATTTATCATTAATCAGCGATGTCGGTCGTACGAAAAGTAATTTTGATTACGTCTGAGCTAGCAGGCAAGGTAAGATAAAGTAACGAATGAACTATATTAAGTGACAAAAAAAAATAACAAATATAATATTATTATAACAATGTTATGCTCTAGAACAACTTTTAATCGATACAGTTGATCGACCAGTCAATCTAACCCGAATTATATAAATCTCTTGCGAGCAGTCACGAGTAACACAATACGATTATATAATGACATTACTGGATCAATATAATGCCATTGGTATTTATTTTGTTGAATTGAAATTTTACCGCGGCCATAGTTTATTGTTGTTACTTGTCTATACGATTATTAAAAGTGAATAACATAGTTACCTGTTCAGTGTGCTATTATATTTCGTTTCGGGCATGTGCAAAGGATTTCCCATCAAATATACCCGAAGGCCCTTCAGATACTTATCGAAATAGTCGTCCCACGACAGCGTGCCCATGTCGAAATCAAATAATATTTTGTCCCTCGGCGACAATTTGTTCATTAAATTTATCACGTTGTGATTGTGGTACCTGACGTGCATCTGTTGATACGAACTCAAATGGTTAGCTGCTGCGTGCACTCGTTTATAAAACTCGTTCAGTCTGAATAAAATAATGTAGGTGTTAGTTCAAGCCTGGACAAGTTTATGAACATTTTTAATTGAGTTAAATTAAGTTGATAGAAGAAAATATACATTTTAAAAAGTTTAAAGTTAATAATATTATCCTAATTTTTGTATAACTCAGTTAAGTTAATTTATAATATGGAAACGTACAACTAACTTATTAACTTTTATTACATTTATACCTATGCAGATATGCAGTATGCTTATTAGATGAGCTTGCAAACCTGTTATTAATGATTCGTTTTTAAATTTTTATTTTCTTGGAGTGTTTGCCAAATAAATATATTATTATTAGGTATTATTAATTATTTAAAAATCAACGAAATTGGATTTGATAAAAAGTAACTCATTACTTATTAAGTACATATCAATAAAAATGAGTTAATTTAATGAAAATTGAATTTTAAAAAGTTAAAATTAACTTAACTGTAACTTTTTAACTCATGTATGCCTAGGCTTGAGTATTATACGGATCGAGACCCAAATGATCGTACACAAATTTTGTGAATTTCAATGTGCAACTACTTGCCTGGGTTCTTTTCCTATAAGCCAAATGAACAGATCCACAACTTTCGCCGGCACAGTGTGTAAGTAAAATGTCATTATCCAATAGATAAATATGCTATTGGTAACATAATAAAACGGCATCCAAAACTGAAAAAGACAATGGTACAATACAGACTGTTGAAATGTGTAGTATTTGAATGAATGGTTATTGACTAGGAATTGATATTTTATATCGGAAACAGTAATTTATAATAATTAAAGTATATTGTCATAATTACAAAGTTTGGCGATGAAACGTTTTTTTCGTTCTTAAAAAACTTTTCTCCCAACTGATTCCAAGAGCAAGGTTTAAAATTAGACGAAGCGTAATTGTAAATCAAAGTGTTGACTGCGTCTTTGGGAACTTCCTCATTGACAACGTCCGTCCTGTCAATTATACGTTTATTGATTTATTTATCTATTTCATATTAATTATGATATTGTTTATTTTAAGTTTCAATCAATAGACCAGCTCTTATTTTACGTTGAACACCGTTAGGAAGTGTATAGTTCCAAATTGAAAGTGTGTAGTACGGAATTGGGAAGTTTGTAGCAATGTATACTGGGTAGAGACTAAGTATAAATAAAAATCAGGCGCAATAAAGTTTATCCGTTCGCAATAAAACAACAATGGTATGAACTATGAAGGTGTTTTCCCTGTAGAAAATCAGAGCAATAATTATAATGATGAATCAAGTCTTGGATCAATAAATGTGTTGATCAAATACCCTAAATAAAATCAAGTAAGTTTGTTATTTGTTTTGTATTTCATATTATAAGACTTAGTATATTTTTTTGATTTTGCAGAAAAAAACTAAGTAACCACCAAACTGAAATGTTACATAAAAAATAAAAGAATTTATAACTAAATACTATCTAGTCAACTTTTTTAAATGATTAATTATAAAATATGGTACAAAAGGGGAGTCGGGGTAAAGCCCCACCACAACGTCAATCTTATAATATCAATGTACAAAAATAATTTGTAGTACTGATAATATTTTTAAAAAAAATAGTGACTAGGTCATGATTGATTTTCAACTCAAATCGAACAGATACGCACACACCTGTTGCCAATTGAATCCCAGCATGCCACCAGCATAAGATTGACCAACATGTCGACGGGTACGATTTCGGCGTTGACGCAGCTGGGCCCGTGAAAAACCCTTACCAGGCCGAGACCGGAACCCAGAGCACAACCCGTCAAGTTGTTCAAATCGTTCGTCCAACCAGCAATGGGTTCGTAAGCAGTGCCCAAGACTGCAGGAAATCAAACAAAAAAGTCTAATAATATTTGAAATCTATATGTGAATTTACAGTTGTTTCTACACTTGGCGTCGCATCGTCATACGTCGTCCACTCGTGCGTGTAGGTATATTATAAATCGTATAATATACACACTGTGTTGGCATATATAATATCAATAATTGTAATAACCCAACAAACACCCTCCATGTAAAAAAACACCAAGTATAAAAAAAACCAGCTCTAAAAGTTGTGATTCCATATTTTAATAGCAAATGGCCTGTGAACAATAGATTACAGATACCGCATTTATGTTAAAAAGGTCTGTTAATAATTATTGAACTTAACTTGGCGATTTTAAGACACTTTTTTAGTAACACACTATTTCGATGACAATGTAGATTGTATTATGTACCTACCCTTTAAACTTTATTATTTTTACATTAGTGACATAAGTCACCATATCAGCCTAAAATACGCATTATGTACTTATAGTGTCACACTGTGGCGTAGCCAAGAGAAGGTTGGGTGTTTAAACCCTGACCACATAGTCTTTTTTCTCTAATAAATGTATTATTTAATTATGAAAATTTTTTAAAAAACTTTGTTTAATTTATTCTTTACCTCCCCCCTTTCTCAATAACATAATACTAGCTACGTCACTGTACTGTCGTCTGTCACGTCGTCATCGTCATAATTCGTCCATTCGTGCGCTTATATAAATCGTATAATATACATATTTCCGCTAACATATACAATACTAAGCGATCCAACGATTATAATAATATATACACGAACACGATGACGCTTTGTACGAAATGTATTTTAATAACAGGCATAGGTACATTAGGTACACCTTTTATTTTATTTTTGTAATAATATTAACGTGTTATTCAATAAACCTGTTATAATAAGAATATTTTTTATAACCGTGCCTATGGTACTTAATTACACCGCAGTCATGAACGGAGACCATGAATAGCTGCATATCACTGTATTTTAAATAATTAGTAGTTTCTAGGTTAGATACTTACTAAATTTTAGCAACGATTACAATTCAAATATTGCAGCTAAAGGAAACTCGATAAAAAGATCGGAAAATGATGAAAAGATATCAAACTATTATGTGTGGTCATTTGTGGACATGATTTATAAGAAAAATTGAGTTCTTAAAATAGATCACACTAATATTATAGATACCGTGCGAGTTCTGAAGTCAGTTATTGGCAACTTGCAGGTATATCATTTTTTTAATTTGTCACTGTGCTTTAGCCAGTATTTTAATATTTATTAGGTACAACCTTCTGATAGCTAATATTACCAGAACTATACCGGTATTTTTCATCCGTTGGATTTCTAAAAAAAATAACCGACGAAATTATTAGCTTCTGGTAATTGCTCATTGAACATTTTCTATAATATACTCTATGATACTGTTAACAAGCATATTATAATTAGGTACATTACTCATAATTTAACATTTCTAACTTACTAATTTAAGGTGAAAAGGTGATGCAGATACTATTATTATATTTTATTTTTATTTCATTTAAATGTTTTAATTGTATGTTGTAGGTACATGACTAGGAATCTACGCACACAAACGAAACATGGGTAAAACTATACATTTTATGTATTTTAATAATTATTTTATATTAGTCATAAGTCATAACTCGTGACCACGTGGCTCGTGACCATGACCTATGTAAAGCCTTATATGGCATACGCTATTATATTAAAAGAAAAACTAGTTTGTAAATATTTTCAGAATTAAACACGTCAAAACATTATAATATTATTATGTTAAACTTACTTTTATTCATTGACTATTACTATATTTTTTCAATAATACAACTTCCATTATAACACACAAGTCATCGACCTGGTTATATAGACATGTTTCATTTGATCTTAAATTAAATTAAAAACATTCAATTTAATTTCAATAATAAATTTCATTTTCTCTCCCGATGACTTGTCTACCTATATTGTTTATTTATTCTGTAACTAAATAGGACGTTTTCTATTCATATCTAAACTCTTTAACACCTATATATATATACAGAGTTAGATTTGGCATAGGTTATTTAACAACTATCCGAAAATTCAAGGACAACCGATAACATGAAATTAATGTATGTAATATTATAGTGAAAAAAATATAAAACTTTACCAAACCCTGGTCGTATGACACACGCGGGTAGCTCTGGCCCGGCCGACTGAATGATCTGCTCTGACAAAGCTTTGGTAAACGTAACCACGTCCGGCCATTCGGACACGAGTCTATAATAGAACAGTTTACATCATATTTTGATATTACGTATAGGCATTGGAAACAGCTTTTGTAACAAATGTTCGTCTTGTCTGTATTATTATTTCTATATGATTAAATATTATTGAGATATTATTTCTCGTATATATTGAGATGTTATTTTTTAATTATTTTTTTGTTTGTTTGTTTTGCACTTACTTTTGATTAGTAAACCTACATGTACTTTTTCATTATTGTGATGCTCCGAACTTTCGAGAGCTTATAAATAAATAAAAACATAAGAACTGTGAATAATCGAGATTACCTCACATAAACTATTAAAAATATTAATATTATTTCGATATGATCTTTTCGGAAAAATTCAAGATACATAGTAAATCTAACGTTCCCTGGTAAGTTAATCGGCAAAACTTTTACTATTAAATAACAATTTTATTATACTTGAAAACACTAAATTTTTTTAATTTCATTATCGAAAGCAGATTTTTATTGTTATACTTTTATAGTTTAGTATTTGATGTCTAATACCTTATCAATATCTAATCTAATTCCGTACCTACCGATTATTGATTAAACTATTTTTATTTTATTTGCCTTTTAAGGATTTAAATATTGTCTATACGAGAAAAAAAGCAATTAAGTTAAATTGATGTACAGTATATACTATTCAAATTTGTATCATGGAATACCACACAGCAACTTGTTTAAACTTAAAAACAGTTAGTTCAGTATTCATCTATAACAATTAACACAATCGAAATATTCATAAAAATATTCTGCTTTATATTGGAAAATTGTAAAACATATTTTGTTTGAGTTTAAAAATTGTAAGTCGATAATTAATCAAAGTCTATAGTGGTTAATTAAATCTCAGAAACGGACTCTTCTTAAAATTTCGTCGTCAAAAGAATCGTATTTCCGGTCATGGGTGTGATTGTGAACTTACCCCGAAGTCATTCGGTTCAGGATGTAATCGGGAAAGGTTTCGGCCATCTGGATGACGGTGGACGTGGGTATCGGGGAGTTGTAAAATTGTTCATACACGTCCAAAACTGAGGGATTGGCGAACACGGACGACAAGTAAACAAAGGCCTGCAGAAAAGGGGTGGAAAACATAAAACAAAAATTAAACAAGCGAAGACGGAAATACAAAATAAGTACACATCATTATTTTAGTACATATTATTATAGTAGGTACGTGAAAATTCGTAGATAAAAAATGATAAAAGGTTTTATTTTGGAATGGAAATGTAGTAGACGTTTGAATTGTTAGCGTATGGTTTTTGATATTTTTCGTGCTTTCACTTGAGAAATGACCCTCCCCTTGCATTTAACTCAACTTCGGGGGAAACTATGACAGTAATTATTGGTGTGATTCCCTGGCAATCAATGCACTGTAGAGGAAAGTGTTATTTCTCCGGAAGTTAAACTGTTATTTTCTGGTGGATAAGAAGATTTAATTTGGGAACGTAGTAGTACTACTGACAAGAAACTGAATAACTGAAAACGAAATAATAGCAATCAAAATTGTATGATAGGCAAGATTTGAATATTTCAAGATATTGACGACACGAAATTAGAATATGCAATTTGTACAATGTAAAATACTTAAAAACCATCTACTCTCCGCGACCTTTAACCCCTCTCACGACCTAACCTTGAGATTTTTAAAACTCTTCGTCAGAACAACCAAGTCTCTGGTAGCCCGAACGTTGGTAAAGACAGCCGTTTGCAACATGCAGTAGAGGTGATTTTCGGCCGTAGTCGCCGCCGCAAGGTGTATGACAGCATTTATTTTGGGCGCGATCCTGTTCAAGACAGCCTCGTCCACGCCAATGTTCGGCTGAAAACAGTCACCCCTCACCACTTGCACTTGGCTACGATATGTTGGATTTTCAATTTTCATGCGATCGAAAAACTATAAACGGAAAACAAATTAAAACACCCAGATTGGAACACAGAGACGGAAGTCTATGTGGACTGAAAATTAAATAAAACGTATTCTAATTTATTCAATAATTATAATATAAGGTTTTTATTTTTTATAACTAAAATGATAATGTTTTTTTATTACTAATAATCAGTTCTTACGATATTATACATTGCCACTAAATTATTCTTTTATACCATAGGTATATCAGAACATTTAAAACAAACAAAAATTATGGCATTAATAAAGGCAAGAAAGCTGGTGAGTGGGTGTCACTAAATGATAATAACATTAACATATGATGTACATTTCAAGTATCTAGCAGTAGTTATTCGTATTTAAATTACTATAAAATAAGAAAATCGCTATACGAGAAATTGAGTGGATATCCAATGTTGTAAAAATTAAAACTTCAAAGGATCATCAAAATTTGATTTGACTTCCCTGAAGAATTTTTTTTTTTTGATAAAGGTAGACAAACTTATGAGGAATCGTGTGTTAAGTTATACGATCTTTGATTAAAAAAAGTACATTTCTTGTTGATTTACGCTCATTTTGTTTTTTAATTTCGACTAACAAGAACTTATGAGGAACCTTGTATTATATTTTCAAGTTTTTTGACCAAGCTAATATTTTTTTATCGACATTAGTTTGAAAAAAAACGAATAATAATCGAAAATTTCATATGGCTCTAATTAGTTTAACATGAGTCAAAATATTTTTTTAATTCTATAGTGTATAGAAAATGGTAACACAAACATTCATTGAAAAAATCATGTAACTATGAATTACACTAAAAACCAAAATCGATTTTTTTGAAATCTGGTTTTGCTTGAGTGCCGTTTTTCCTGACGTTTTTCAAAACAATCAGGAGTTTTAAATTTTGACTTCCCGAATATACCAACTTGATTCACTTTCCTACCAGAAAAGTTGCTGTTGAAAAAAATCGAAGCACTTTTACTGCACCAAACCACGAAGACAGACAAAAAATAAATAAATAAACACAAATCATTGTAAAATCAATGCATTCATCACTCAGCTCAGAATCTATAAAATTTAGATTGTAAATAGCTAGTATTTAATATTATATAATCTTTTTTTAAAAATGTTTTATTCATCATTCTACATTGTGTCTACCAGGTACAGATTATATTGCATATAATCAAGTGTAAAAAACCTTAAAGTTATTAATTTTTTACTCATATACGAGATACGCCTTTTAATAATATATAATTAATGGTTATATATACAGTAATGATAGGAATACATTAATAGATAAACTATTTTAACAAAGCAAAATCAGATTTGACTAGAGGAATTGGTGGAAACTAGTTTCGACTAGTTAAATCTGCCTTGCAGACTCTATAGAACTCGTTTTGGCGGATTTCAGGGTTTTAACTTTAGCATATAAATATATATTATATAATACAAACAGCGAATATCTTATAAATTAAAATATCATATGAAATAATAATATCGCATAGTGTAATGATAACATAATTAGTTGATAAGAGTGCGTTAGATGTTAGTTTCATAATACAGTTGTATGTCACCTATTGTCACTACTTAGTAGACATACATTATAATAAATCATGTGAACTAATAAATAATGTGTTGTTGAATAAATAATTAAATAATTAACTAACAAATAAATCTACACATTATAGCTCTTAATCGCTATCGTTGGTATTAATAATGAGAAGAACAAACATAAATTACTAAACTTTCAAAACTTCCAAGACTTACTAAATACAACAAAAACTAAAAAAACTAAACGAGAGTCATCCTAACTTAATTGATTATTAACAAAAAACATAGCTCTTCTTAGAGAGCCATCTTCTAAATAATGTCTTATCACTGGAGATATCTAAGTAAGGGTAAGTCAGTGGCGTTCTTAGCTTTTTTGAAAGAGGGTGGGATATGACTTTTTGACTATTCTCAGACCACGTTATGTAGTATACATTCATTGTTTTATCATATATTGTATGTGAAAATAATAAACCAATAGGGGGAGGGAGGAATAGTCACCCTCGATGCTGAACAATATTTTGGTTAAAATAATGGTTATAATATTTTATGTTAATTTATTTTTAAAACAGTTGAAAGGTCCTTGTAGTAAATCGATGGCCTTTACATTTTTATTCGGTAAAAATGTGAGTATACTATTAAGAGTGATTTAATACGGCTCGGGATACTTGTGCATACTATATTGTAACCTACATACACCATATTATATTTATTATATTATACACATATGAGTGCTTACTTTCTAGTAAATATTCAATTTCTCAAAAAACATTTATTTTTTTTTAATAATTTTGAATCGTTACAGAACAACATTTTTGAGAAAAATAACTATAAACGTATCTATTTTATTTTTTTATAACTATCATTTTCAGTTTTTTACTATTTTTAATGAAAAAATACATTTTAATTTTGTTTTCAGAAGAACAATATTTGTTTGAGAATTTAAATACGTACAGTGTGATTTTTGAAGAGAAGTTTTATGTGTCGACAAGCAGGTAGTTAAATGATAAAGGGATTACCATAAAATGTTGTTCTCTCCTCAACTCTAAAAATACCTACGTATACTGTCAATCGAAAAACACATTTTTCTTAAATATTCTTTGTCTAAGGACTTTGAGTTATCTAAAAAAATATTAGAAGAACATTAAAACTTTTTGAGAAAATGAGTGTTTTCAACAATCACTAATTTATGTCTATACGTGTACAGTGTATACTGCAAGGACATAAGTCGAACATCAGATTTCATCGCATTCAAATCACATTAGAAACGTAAATCGTTAATGACTTGGTAATAAAATATAAATTAATTTCTGGACACAATTTGATACTTCTGCTAACGTGTCTCATGTAACGGCAGCACTCTAGATGAAAGAAAAACTATTTCAACATTTTATGAGGACAATTATTGTGAGTAGATCTAATTTATTTTTACGTCGTTGATATATTTTTTAATAGTTTGTGTAATTTTTTTTTGTTACATATTAATTATAGATCAAATAATTTTACTTAATCATTGTAAACAAATTAAAATGAAATACCGTCATTAATATACATTTAAGTTGTAACTACACTATATTGTGTGTTTTTGAATATTTTATAAAAATGTGGCACTTCGTTGGACTGATGTGAACTTGCACCATAATATGGAAATAAACATGTACTAGCTATATTATAATAAAATGCAAATTTCTTATATAGTATATTATTGTCTGATACGAATAGTTTATTTTTATAATTGTACTTCAGCGAGTGTATTGCAAGTTTTTATTGCATGTAGGTACAGTAGAAATCATTTATAATGACACCGGTTGTAGTTTTATAATTAAGTTTTAAATTTTATTTTATCATTTTGGTTATAATAAAAATCGATATTATGACTAATTTTTGAATGCCATTATAAACGGTTTCTACTGTATTTCGATCCAGGGATGTCACCCAAAAAATGCACAAGAATTTTTCCCGAAACTGGCGAAACTAAATGATTAAAATATGAATTTCAAAAATCTCTTAATATTATCGTATTTAATTTTGTTCAATAATTTCATGACGGCCACTGATTAAAAATTCAAACTTTAATATTTATTATTATTGGGTACTTTGAATAATTATATGTGGCGTAAATTATTTGTTGCAAAATATTTTAGGGCTTGTGAACTCAAATATATTGAGGATAAAATGTCATTTTATTGAAGTTTATATTTCACGTAAGGTTCTATAAAAAAAAATATATTTATTGGTAACTATTCGCTCCCGGCAATAACAAATAGTTTATAATTTATTTGTTTTACACTCATTTTAGTCGAAAGGTGACCTTTTTCTACGATTTCCTGTTCGAAAGCAGCGTTCTGTACTGCTCTGGAGCGTATTGTCAGAATATTCATATGCAGATTAAGGTACATGAACGTGAATAAAATAGTAGAGCCACCTAAAAATATACATATCTCATACCTAGGTGCTTATCCTATTAATATTCATCTAATTGATGAATATGGAATTTTAAACAGGTCATTATTATTTAAAAAAAACCGTATAGTGTAGATGATGTTTACAGTCTACGCCAATGTATATACATTATAATATTATGTAATTTGGTGGGAAACCGTGCCATACATTTTCTTGACCTTTCATATGGTTCGATGGTGTGACTGTTTTCTATTCGATGTCGATTTTTAAAGTTATACATAATAATATACAGTAACTATCTATAAATTATGTCCACACCGCGATCGTCTGCAGTTTTAATTGTGTTAATGGAGGATTTGCTGTTTAAAAAAACTAATTTTTTTTAGTTTCCTAACAACATTGTAACATTAATGAACATAACATATTAATATATTATGAATAGGTACAAATTGTACGAACCACTATAATTTATTGTTGTTTTTACACAAAAACTAAGTCTTTGTCTAACCTACATTGACATTTTTGTTTGACCTACATTGATAAATAAAAAAGATAGTAGGTATACTAGCATTAATGATATTATAATATTATCACATTAATAATGAATGCATAAATAATGTTGGTTCTGATGT
The DNA here is from genome assembly GCF_001856785.1 of Myzus persicae. NCBI lineage: Eukaryota > Metazoa > Arthropoda > Insecta > Hemiptera > Aphididae > Myzus > Myzus persicae. The sequence continues at coordinate 247,253 of NW_019102974.1, read as the reverse complement.
ATTAATTTGAATAAATATTTATAAGTTATACATCAACGATGATACGAATACAAATAATGATTATTCATTTTTGCATATACACAAAAAAATAAAATTTCAAACGAGATATTAATAAACTAATTTACTAGATTGCGAATCAGTTTCTACTATCAAACTTAAACGTAGCACAAGGGAGGATTGTTGGTTTTTTCGAGGGCTATGTCATTTCAAAACAATCTTTTTGGGACAGCGAAGTGATCAAAAACTTTTGTATAGATTGGGAATGGAAAACATATTGTACCTACTCCAAGAGGTAACTTTTTTAATGAAATATAAATTATATAATAGCTAAAAAGCTTTCATTTTTTTTTTATATTTCTACGGCAATGTTAATTGTTCATTATTAAACCATACTTGTTAGAGAGATATTTGATAATTTATATTTTTCAGTCGCAGTATCCTGAATTTTTTTTAAATTTATTTTACTATAAAATAGGCCAATAGTATATTTAAAAGTTATATAAAATTAACTATAAATCAATCATAGGTTAACCTAACCAATTTTAAGCAAAAAATTAATAGAGCTCCTAATAGTACTATAATAATTTAAAATACAATTCATAATATATTTTCAAGAGTGCATATATCTCATAATTAACAAATAATATTAACTATCATTATTTAGGTATCAAAACAATATTGTTTTGTCATTGTGCCTAAAGTGCTACGAATGCAATTTTGAAATTAAAGATTTCCCTTTGGAAAAATAGATGAATCTGTTAAAGTAATACAAATATGAATGAAACAAATCAAGCATTCAAAAAATATATTCTTATAGTTAAATCGTTTTAAAAATTAGTTTTCATTTAAATCACATGCTCATATTATCCATTAAGCAAACAATTATAATCAATTAATTACCGGACTAACAAACATTTCTTTGACCCTTTCATTCGGATTTCGACCATTCAGTGGTCTCACGACCAAATAAATTGTATTCAAATCACGACATGATCTGAAGAATAAATTCAATACTAATATTGGTTAACAACAAATATTATATTTTTAACATGTCTTACCTTAAAAGTTTTTCAATTAAGACTTTCCCGACAAAACCCGTTCCGCCAGTAATGAGAATACAAGAACCACGAAAACATTTTTGAATTTGGCTCTCAGGAGATTCTTGGAGATCGTTTATAAAATCTTGTATGAAAATATCACCGCCTTCCATTGCAATACAGATAGGTATCTAATCAAAAAACCTCAGTTCATATCTAAATATGTGTTACTGTAAACAATAATTATGAGCAGTCTGTACATAATAACTCACAATAACTCGATGTATGCTAATATTACAACTACCTACCTACTGACTATAATTATCATTTCGTACAACACATCAATATTTCCACCGCCTCATTATATACTGCATATATAGGTTTAAATGTATAACGGATAATATTAATGTTTAATTAAAAACTATAAGGCCAACAATATTATACAGCGTGTTGATATTATCTACTACTATTTAGGCCTGACTGTTATGACGATTACCTATACATCGCAATAATATCGTATGATATTTAACATCGTGAACAATTAATTAGGTACTGCGCCGGTATAAAACTATAGCCACAAAACTATGGCAAAGGGCGGAATGATCTCTTGAGTATATATCAAAGATCAATGATCATCAGCTATTGCGAGATCGACGTTTTACATTTACATAAAATAAAAGGTAGGTACTTACCTATATATGCCATATAGGTTCCCGACCTTCTTAGTTTTACTGACCACCAATTATGTAAAAAAACCTTTATGGACGGTTTACTTAAAAGGTATAAAATATAAACACCTATAAGTACTCGTATGACGAATAAATAAGGAGGGCTATTAATTATTGTTGATTAAAAATCAGCTAATCTAAAAAGAAATAAAGACGTGTATAAAATCATATAAAAATCTCGATGCTGGTGCCAATTATTTACCGACCCTTTGCTTAGACTCCCGACCAGCATCCTCTGCCCCGGCCCGCGGCCCCTAGATTGGAAACCACTACTATACTCTATGTAGCTACATATTTAGTTTAATTTTAACACAAGCTATATGTTAATATGTGTATAGGTACCTACTGTACTAACCTACTTACTGGCTACAACAACTTCTTGGGAAAACCCCAAAAGCATAAATACAATATAATATTGTATTAAAATTAAAAATTAAATATACGACACCTATATCATGTGAAATAACAATTGTTCAAGTGAAACAGTCAACAATGAATGATGACATTATTATTATTATTCACTATGCCATCGGCCATCTATATAGATGCCTATCATAATTCATAATATTATATTCGAATACAACTTACTGTTAAGGAATAAAGAGAAGAGATGACTTGCCAAAATCACAATGTGTCAATGTGCAATAATTCATAATGTCTATACAGCTTAGGCGTGAAGGAAGTCGTAAAATGTGATGTGGCTCTTACCTAATCCTTTTTTTAAACTCTAGTCAGAAAAACTGATGAAGAACCTTGTGTAGAATTGTCAAGTCTCTTCAAGACTTAAAATTAAAAATCATACGAATTTGGTAAAAATATAAACTTCAAACGCTTATAAAAATAATATTGCGCCTATATACTTTCGATATTTGTTTATTTCTATATATAAGACGAAAGACTCATGAAGACTTTACAATCTTCAATTTTTTTGAATTACTAACAAACTTTTCAAATGTCTATAAATAACACAACAAATAAAAACATATTGAAAATTAAATCATATTCAGAAAATGTTGGTATAAATATTTTATGAAAATTTGAAGTGTCTACAGTTATTCATTTTTTAATTACTTCATACAAATAAAATCAATTTGCTCAAAAACTAATATGTTGAGCAATTAATAACTAGAGTATTTCGTCAAATTTTCCCGATTTTTTTGATGAGGACTGGTAGTTTATTTACTTTTTACTTTTAAGTACCAACGAGATGCAATTTTCTACTAACCACCCTCATCCGGGAGTATTAAAGTTTAAAGTTTAAAGTTTAAACTGATTGAAAAAAACAAAAAACCACATAATTGTGAAACCAATGATTTAATTAATACATTTTCTATACAATATATGTTCGACCCCTCCTAAATCTAAAATAGCTAAATATAGGTATTTCACCTGGACTGGAGAAGCGCATGGAAAAAATGTCCGACCATAAAATATATAAAGAGTAACAATTCCGAATACATTTTATTTCAGAAAAATAAGTTTTGGCTTATTAATAGTTATAAATAATGAAAGATATGATGTGAAATGATTAAAAATTAAAAATATTGAAAGATAATTTGTTATTAATAAGTAATAACATATAATTATAATGTATGCATCTATTCAAAACCATTAAAAAATTGTTTTTTCTCAATTTCGAAATCACTATACTTTCATTTAGTTGCGAATAAGGATTAAATAATTAGGATTGAACAACGACTGGGTTTCTTATTTTTATACTTTATTGTGCCATACATTTCGCATAATATTACCTGGCTACATAATATTGAGTATTTCATTTTAAATATTTTTTTATATTTTATTTTAACTTACCAATAATAAAGAATTATTTTTCTTTCTCTATTTCCTTAACTTCTAATACACTTTGTCTTGCTATCTACCTTTCCTTCTATTAGGTGGTTATACTGCAGGTATTATAACAACAAATTAAATCTGATTTTTTTCCCGCGATTCCTTGCGCCTGCGATGGATTCGGACGACAATAATATAAATCATTTCCACATTAGTAAAAATCTTTCCCGTTCTAAATTTAGTCACAATCAACAATTTTCATCGATCATCCCTTTTGCCGTTTGGATGCTATCTGTGTCCGTGTAGACAGTGCATTCCACCGTGTTTCAATAAATTGTGTAATTGTGTATGTCGGTCTATGGGTGGAAGTGGTAGAAAAAACCCAGGACTTAATCTTTCTAGACTAAATTTGCAGGTGATATAATTACACAGCATTGTACAAAATTGTATAAAGAACCGGTTATAACGTGTGTTTACCCATTCATATTTATAATATACGCCGCACACACGATATAATATATATTTATGGTCATAGAGGTATAAATCGCGGAGAGAGGGTGAATGGCGGTCATCTATAAGGGAAATCTCTAATAACAACTTACTAACCATAACTCCGAAACTTAAGTCAATCCTCTATATTGATTTATATACTTATTACTTATGGGCTACAACATATTTGTGTTTGAGATTTCTTAAAGTATTTTTTATATTTTATTATAATTTTTTTTTTAAACTGCAAATGACTGGTAGTTATTACAAATAAAATATTTTTGAATTAATAAGACATTTTATTTCAGAAATAACAAAAGGAAAAAAATACACCTTTAAACTTTTAATTTTTTTTTAACTGTCAATACCGGGCACCTATGTACAACTGAAAGTGATCTTTATTGCCCCATCAATTTTGACAGTTACTGGCCGAATATAATAAAAATGATTTTTAATTATATTGTATCACAATAAATAAATAATAAATCAAGCGTTTTATAGCTACAAGCACCTTAAACTAGATACATAACACATAGCATATAATAGATTAATAATTAACTTAATAAGATGAAATAAACACTTGCCATAATTTCTTTTCGAAGGGCAAAATGTAACAACGCCATCTTCGAAAAAAAGGACAACAAACAATTCTGTTATCATTTGTTAACATGATATGGCGTTAAAATGTAGAGTTTAATTTTAATACAATAAGAAATTGGCTGAATGATAAAACAGGCGCATGTAAACTCCGCCACAAGTATTAATTTTTAGTGTAAACTTCGGCAATGAAGAAAATCAAGTCGTCACAGTTTAAAATTTATATATAGGACAGGTGTTGTGTACATTATTATATTATCCCAACAAATATACAAAAATTAATAAGATAATAAATAATAATAATAATATTAATAATTATTAATTAATAATTGTCAGAACAAATCATCCAAATTGTGATGTGTATTATCATAATAAATAATTTTAATAATCATAAAATATGTACCCAGCAACCTAGGTATGTTATGTTAAAATATGTTGAACTGTGATCTTAAATGATACAATTTATAGATATTCTGACTTCTCAGTCTGATTTAAATTCAATATCATAAATTCATAACTATTTATAACGTTCTCTAACACCATTATTTTGGATTTTTGAGCTTCTTTAGTTGAGATATATTATTAAGTTTTAGGTACATAAGCACTGGCGGAGTTTCCATATATCCATTACAGGTAAGAAAATAAAAATGTCGAAGTTTACATTAGACCTTTTTATTACCTTTTTATCTAACTGGTATTCTGCCGGAGTTAACAATCGCCTGATAAAACGGATTTTTATCAATCTTAGTCTTTGAGATTATCTGTGTAACCGGTATATGCCGGTATTCACCCTTTCACCCCTACCAACTTATATTATAATATGACATAATCGGTAAATCACGATTGACCATCTAGTGATAATTATTGTTGTATAAATAGTGTATAACGGCATATAGATATAGATATGCTACAATTACTTTATTATTATTGAGACTCGTACTTAAGCGGTAAGTAGGTAACCTACCTATATGTCTATATGTACCACCTCCAACCCGCGATTTATACTATTATTACCATAAACGAGTTCGTTACACACGACTGCATAATAATATCTGTATTGTATTCGTGAAAAAAAAATCAAATCAAGGGATTTCTCCCGTGGTATACCCATAGACTATAGAGTATAATATGATGATCGCGATGTATATCGGTAACAAACGAGTCCAGAAAAACGAGTATAGAAAAAACCCGTCGATGTAGCAAACCACTTCCCTCGCCCCGGCTAACTGTTGCAAATATTTATCTGCAGCGACATTCCTAGCATGCAGTTCTCGTAAATCCTACAGGTTGTTATGGCGGGCGATAAATAATATTCCGTATAATTATTAATTATTATGTTCATGTGACGCGATGGGAGCTAAGAATTACTTGAATATTGCTTTGAGAGGACGTATCAGTAATTTCCCCAAATGACGTTAAGCGTATAATAACACCACGTCACCGCCGAACGCTATGATCTCTAGAATAATTTAACAGAAAGCGCGACACGACTATGTTATATACAACATAATATGATTATTATAAATTATAATATTGTTATTAATTTATTATGATAATTATTTTGCGCTTTTATTCTGATTGCCCAATGCATTATGTTATTACTGCAGTGACGTAGGCAGTTGCAATTTCTTGTTGTTGTTGTCGTTATGTGATTTTTACGCAAATACTACTTCTTTTGTTCATCTGTACGACTGTACTATAATATTGGCTCAAAATTGTATCCTCTACAATTATTATCTGCCAAACAAACAAAACACTAAATCTCGAGAAAATATGTGTTAAAAAAAATTGTTACTACCTATTCAAGTTACATACAAAATAAAAAATACATTCCAAATTTTTTTTTTTTAAACGTAGGGATAACCAGTAAAAGGAAAAAGTCTAGTAAAAAAGACAAGGGTAAAAAGCGTCAAAATTTTAAATTTAAAGGTATATTGCAAGGACAACGTATTGTTATTAATTTACATTTTAGAGAGAAGGGCACTATATCAAATTTTGATTATTTAAATTGTATCGTTTCATGTTTCCATAATTCAATAATCATTTACACTATTTGAAAAAATGATGTTCCATTGGCAATAACAGCATCGTTGTCGGTATTATTATTGTGAGATCAATCGTCATCGAGAAAATGAACAATTGGCAATTGTATAATTATTTCATATTTGTAACGCAAGTCGCAATCTATATGTATATATAGGTGACAAAATTGTCAGCAGAGTACCTTATCGAATAATACTATTTTTATTTTACATAAATGTCATATTATAATTTACATACGAAATTAAAATTAAAACTATATATTTATTTTTATTGCAAATTATAAAAGTCATAATTTACATATGAAATTAAAATAATTTTTAATTATTATTTCATATAAAATATAAATGTAATTTTATTCATATAGGTAATATTTTATAATTTACATTTTTATAACTTACCATGGTTATATAAATATATTATCCTTTTACGATGTCCTATTTTTTTCATTTGGTGGAAAATAAAAAGGTACAATTTTGGCGGAAGCTAACCGTGCGAGTACGTGCCATAATTAAGGCTTAAGCAGTGTAACTGTGTAAGTGTAGGTTTAACAAACTATTGTCAATATAATATTATCCATATTATGTAAACTTTAAAAAAGATTAGCTTACACGGTTCCACGTCTTGGTCCATGTTGGTTAATTGGCTTTTTAAAAATTTGTCAAATTAAAAAAAAATAATTGTAATTTTACACATTAAGTCCAAGTATTGTTAAGTACTTAACCAGTGATATTTCTTGAAGTAGGAACTAGGAAGTAGTACTTATCAAAATAATACATATACGTCATGTACAATTGCAGACCAGATTATAGCTTAACTTTTCAAATAGATCATCATCGTGTCCATCTTTGATACGTCTGATTTCTATTTGCAGTTTCATATTGACTCATACTCTACCTAACAGGAGTTATTATGGTCGCACCACCCAATACCCATAGGGCATAGACTGCATGAAAAATGAAAATAGTCTGGGGTCACACCACACGTCCACACGTCATTAAAATAGAAAATAATTTAAAATCCATATCGTGCTGAAATTTATTCACAGGTGCTTCCCATGATTGTCGTTTGAAGTTGGTCACAATGCTATTTATCTTATTGCCCACGTTGTTTTCTTATCAACAATAATATTTACATTTTAGTATTTTACAATAATCTTTTGAAGTTGAAATACCTAGTTGATAGTTGATTTTAAGTTGATACATTTTTATTTGTTATTAAAAAAAAACTGCATCAGCTATCCTGGTTATTCGACGATATTTATTTTCATTTATATTATTATTTATTATTTATTTATCGTTTGAAATAAAAAAATTCTATTTACTATTTATTTCATAATTCTTTTCAAAACGAATGATTTTTGTAATCTAAGTATGAGGGTCATCGAATTTTTCAGTGGTATTGGTGGAATGCATTTCGCCCTGAAAGGTATAACAAGAGTTGTACTTAAAACATTACATGAGAATGTAGTTGTAAATGTCAAATTTTTTCAGAATGTAACTTGGAAAATTTTGAAGTTGTCCTTGCTGTAGATATAAATACAGTAGCAAATGCAGTATACAGACATTTTTTTCCATCGACTAACCTCAGAGATTTGAACATTCTTTCACTTAGCTCAGAACAGTTTGATGCATACCATCCAGACATATTATTGATGAGTCCACCTTGTCAACCTTTCACGAGGTAAGCTTTAAATTTATTATTGTTAATACACTCTCATACAGTTTATTTATCATATTTTAATTTAATTTATAGAAATGGCCTTGTCAAGGATATTAATGATGAAAGGACAAAGCCACTGCTGCACATTATTGAAAATATAATCCCGAAATCAGAATCACTTAAATATATTTTAGTGGAAAATGTTAAAGGATTTGAAAGTTCTTTGGCTAGAGACAAATTAGTTACCGCATTGAGTCGGTCAGGTTTTACATTTAAAGAATTTCTACTTAGTCCCGTACATTTTGGCATTTGCAATTCAAGATTGAGGTATTATTTATTAGCCAAAAAGAAACCATTAGATTTTGCAATATCCTTACAAAATGATATCGTAAGTTACTCAGGAATCATTCTAACTAAATATATATTATTATGTAGCAAAATTGCCTATCTTGTGCTAATAATTGTGATTTGTGTCCATCTGACTTTTCTCAAAGGAAATTAATTTACTGATCTTGAGTATTTTGTCATCTAAAATCAAAAATATCATCATAAGCCATACTAATGTAAGCTGAATACCCACATTTAAGACCAAATCCCTAACTGAATGTCAACATTTAAATTTTGCATTATTCTCAGTTTTTTCTGCATCACTTACAATTTTTAAGCACTTTTTATTTTTTTATTTTTCACACTAATATTGAAATTTATGTTAACCTGTTAATTATTATAGTTGAATTGTTACAAGTTAATATTCATTAATTTGTTGTAGATGACCAGTTAGGTTAGGTTAGGACAATGTATACAAATTATTATTATAAATGATCAGCTGGTACAATCACAAACATGTTCTTCTTTTTTTAGTATTAACAAATATATTTCTGTAAGATTTCTTCATCCTCACAAATGTTTTTAAATATTTCGCATTACATTAAGTATTGCCATGTACCTATATTGCAACAAAAAATCTACAGTTAAATATTTTTACCCGAGATCTAGACAAAATTATTAACTATAGTTGAATTAAAAAATTTAAATTAAGTATATTCACTAATAATTCCCATTTGGATCAACAAAATAATATGTTGAATATAAAATTTAAATTCATGCTAAAATATTTTACATAATTTTGATTTTAATGACTATGAAAATATTTAATATATCAGACTTTATCATTTTTTAAATAGATAACTGAAAATAATTGGGACGACAAATTGTGCGACCGCGTTCAACAAGTTTCAGATGTATTGAGCGAATCTGACACAGAATTAGAAGAATATTTTGTTAATGACAAACAACTATTGAAAGGCGGCAAAGCCTTGGACATTGTTACCAAACACAGTAAAAGATCATGTTGTTTCACTCGTTCATACAGTTCATACTTATGCGGCACTGGTTCTGTGTATTCCAGTTTGTGCGAAGAAAATATCAAAGAAATTATTAATGACAATAACAATAATTTAGAAGTGCTGAAAAGCTTAAAATTAAGATTTTTTACACCAGCAGAAGTTGCAAAGTTTATGTGTTTTCCTGTATCAGATTTTCCGGTCAGCAAAAAAAAAGCATACCAACTTCTAGGCAACAGTATAAATGTTTATGTTGTATCTCGATTATTATGTTTATTATTGCCTTAAAGCCTTTAACTATATTAATATGATGTACATAATTCTATTTATATATGTTGAATGTAAACTACAATACATTTTTCAAATATTTGTTGTGAATAAAGTAAGTTTTGGAACCCAATACTGTATTTCTTACTATATAATAACTATTTGAATATTCTTAAGAAGACCCTACACCCACATGTATTGTCTCTGTCTTACTAATGTACAACATAGTAAAAACTGTTTTGCGCAGGATAGAACCACTCAGAATATAGTGACAGTTAAGACTCCAAATTAACATAAAATATATTTAAGAACATTATCTGTGAAATATCATTTTTTTAGTTTTTTTATATCACTTACACAAAAAAAGTTCTTTTTGTTTCAAAATTCGTTATTTTTGTGTTTTTCAAACTTGAATAACTTTTTTTTGTAGTTCCGATATCGAAAAAATTAAAAATTATATTTCAAAGCCAGTTACCTTTTTTATGTGGTAAAAATTTTGTTTCATAGTTATGACTGTAGCCTCCTTAGTTCTTTCTCAAGTAAAATAGTTTTTGCTATGTATTACACATGTGGATCCTCTTAAGATAAACCTAGGTATAATTTAATTGCCATACAAACACGAGTACACAATATAAAATGGATAAACAAAAGTTTAATATATAATGTACATATATAAATAATGATACATGATAATTTTTATAAATTTTATCATCTGTGAAAATGGCTAAAATTAATGAAGTGAATATTATTAATTGAGTATTTATTGTTACAAAAAAAAAAAGAAAACTTTAAAATAATGTAAACAACATTTTTTAGGTATATATTTCAGATGGATGTCTGTATATCATGATAATTAAAGAAACTATTAAAACTGAAAGCATATATTATAGTAGCATATTGAAAATGGCTGCCTAATATAATAATTGAACATAATAGTAATTTAATTCTTACATTACATATCAGTCCATAATATAAATTTCTTTATTTTCCGAGTGCTTTTTGCATATCGGCAGATTTTTGAATCTTGGCCATCTCTTTTTCTATAAAAAAAAATAATAATATTATTAAATGCATAATAGGTAATTATTATAAAAACAAAAGTAGTTAAATATATTTTTATACTCTGTTGAGTGAGAGAAAATGTCAATTCTGCGAATTTCCCTGCAGCACGCTACCATCAAAACCAGTTCACCTACGATAGTGTGCTCAAGAAGAACTGATTTTTTACGGTTAGCAGCGTGTTCTCTCACTGATCTGAGTATGGGTAAATATCAATAATGACTTATTTAATGAGAATTCATAATAATAATACCTAAAGACTAACAAAAACCAACCTTTTTTCTCGTCTTCTCTCTTTTTCGCAGCTTCTGCACGTTGTTGTTTAATGATTGCTAATCTAGCTAAATCTGCTCTTGCTTCATCTGTCTTACCTTCAGCTTGCAGCTTTTGATAATGCAGTTTTTTCCGTTGTCTTTCAACTTCTTCTCTGTGGACAATATCGATCATGTATAATGTAAAATTTAATCAAAAACAATAAAAATAAACTTAATCAACCTTTCACGTCTAGATAATTGGGCTGGTTCTGCAGTGTCTAAGGTTTCGTTAAGCGTAGCTAATTTCTTTGCTTTTAACTGTCTCCTATTGGGATTTTCAATTTGTATCAGACCCGCAACACCTTTTTTATTCTGGGCAAAAACAAAAAATTAAAATTTTCATAGCCCCACCATAAATATTATAACAACAAATTATAATTACATCGTCCGATTCTTCTTCAGATTCGCTTTCACTTTCCGTTTCGTCCTCACTATTGCTCTTGTCACCTTTGGTCACGGGTTTTTCTTCTTCCTCACTCGACGATTCGTCATCGCCTCTGTTATTTTTTTTCCACCTTCTTTCCTGTTCTTCGCGTTTTCTCTGTTCTTCTAGTTCTTCGGGATTTGTAAACCTGCGACTCCTTCCTTTGTGGTTGGTCCATTTTCCTGTGGACGCCAAAAATCAAAACCGATCAATCGTAAATTAATTATTTAAAAAAAAAAAACGCATTGTCTCAAGATCGACTCGGAACAAAAGAATCTCGACGGGGACGTTCGTCCGAAGAAACTATCGCGGTTGACGTACCTCTTGGCATTTTGGAAACTTAAGGCTTTCGTTCGGCGACAAAGAAATCAGTAACGATCTAGTAAAGTTTATCGAACACAAAATACACAACTAGGCTGCGGGCAGTAGGCACGATCTATTTTCGAATTTTGGATTTCAAAATCGTTCTGAGGGACGAGACGACACTGTTTGTATCAAATATTATTTATCAAAACATTGACGTCGATGATAAAATTCACTGTTCTACGGCGCTGTATTATATACTTATTATATATATATATATATTTATATTATATTATTGCATCAGGCTCGCCGCCGCCGTCTTGGAAAAACGTTCGTGGCAAAGAGGTTGTATAAGCACGAAAGTGGCGCGATACTGCGATACCGTTGCCACGGCATCCGCGTGTTTGGCGCACTTTGCCAACACGAACCACAAACGATTTTTATTTTTATTTGATTTACATTATACTATAAGTACTAAAAATTATTATTTCGTGTTTGTGGCCCGCGTTATAGTATTGAATAATATTTTCAACCGTCAAAGATTATAGTGCAACCGTTCACGTTATTAACAAAAAAAAAAAAAATATTATCACCAGCCGAATCTCACGTTGTCTGCCAAACAGGCACGTAAATCTGTTATATCGCGCGTGTGCGACGAGTAGACGGCGTCGACGACTACAAGAAAAATATTCAAAAAACTCGAGTTTCATCATAATTATTTTTATGTAATATTTTGTACGACTATACCTACTGTAATATAGGTAATAATTTTGTAGCGTTGGACGTGTTGGAGTACCGATTTTCCGTAGCATTTTGATTTTCAAATATTTGCACGATATTATAAATTGCTAATAACGGTGGCGCAACTAGAAAACAATTTTTGGGGGGCGGGGGTGTTACATTGTTTCAATATATATAAACATAAGGAATAACATGCTCGCAGCGAAAAAACAAGATTGGGGGAGGGGTATAACACCCCCCCCCTCCCCCCACCGCCACCACCACTGTTGCGCCACTGGCAAATAATGTATGCATTCATATAGGTAAAAATAGTCAGTGCCGTGGTAACTTTCATTGGAGCCCCTATAAATACATTATTTAAACATTTGCACCCTTAAAAATGTTACAACTTTTAACACCCTAGAGCACTTTCCCCAATTCCGGGGAGGGGGGCTTAGCACGACTGTGATTATAATAATAATTCAATAATAATAGAATAATACACGTCTGTATAGCACATTTTAAAATTGTAGTTTATTTAGTATACTAGCTGTCCACTGTAACTATTTCCCGTACGCTAAACATTGTTTTTTTTTAAATATGTGTGCCATATTTTTACTAAACACTAATTATAAATTATAATAGTAATATGATAGAATGTAGATAACTAGTGACAACCGTTTAAACAAACAAAAATATGAGTTTTTATCCTTTATTAGTGCATCCCCATCCCCTCATGGTGGTACGGAGGTAGGTACCATGAAAATGTTTCCAGCTATCATAGTTTAAGGCTCTACGTTGATCGGTCAGTCAGTTTTCCAGTTTTTTTTCAACTTTTCTTTCCTTATAATTGTTCTCCCGATGTATTTGGGAATATTAACTACTTTTCAAAAACCATTAGGTTTTTGACCAATATATTTTTTTTGTGCTTTTTGATGCAATTTTTTAAACATATGATGGCCGATATATCGTCGTTTAACGTCGATGCCATCATAAACAGTGACTGAAAAACTGAGGGAAATCCTCCTCGTGTGTATTTACCTTGAGCCATTTTATGTTTTCAATACCTACACCAATAAGTATCTCATGTTTAATTTGGGGTGGTCATCGTTTTCGTCAACAAATTTGATTTTTGTTTCATCCTAAGCGAAAAAAATTTCGATTGAAAGGCGAATAAACAAACTATCAGTGGTTCTATCTCAATAATATAGGTAGAAATAGGTTTGGGGAAAACGACTGACCTATAAAAATTAAAATTGATCTTAAGGAATTGTTTTGTAGTTAAGTAGACAGTTGTTTTTAACGGTATTTATGAATGGGAAATAAACACGATCCGTAGATCCCGAGGAATTCCAAAGCTATTAAGGAAAAACGAAGTAGATTTTGGTGGTGGACGGCGGAAGCGTGACTAAATTAATTAATTTTAGTCATTGGCAATTGAAAAAAATGTTAATCAAATTACGTCATGGAGTTGATATTAAGAATTTGCTATTTTAAATATTTCAAACAGTTAAGCAGTTGCGTAAAAACGACGCGATAATACGAACAACGATATGTAAATATATGTACCTACAGAAATTCCAGCTGATTATTTATTATTTTGTGCTATTGAAAGTCGTGCAACCATTTAATAATATGTATATGTAGATATTAAAATGGAATGTTGATTGTTACAACTTATAATAACGGTTAATAATGCGTGTTGTTATTATTGTTAATAGCGTCATAAAAAAACGTACCCCTGAACGGATAAGCCTAGGGCCTGGATTTCTAAGTAAATAAGATACTCTGAACAATTTTAATATAAAATAATAGTACATTAAATTTCCTGAACGACATGGTCTTGATTTACTTGAAGGCCGAAGTCACGAAAGAATGAGAAGAATATGTTTGTAATTTGTTACAATGATATAGACAAAATGTATAGCGAACTCCAGTGTTGGGTATTGCTACGTAAATACGTAATACAAATTACATATTCCTGTAACGAAATTACTTTAGTAGTAATGCTTTAGTAACTTAGTTATATTTTATTTAAATTAGCACAATTGTAAAGAAATAACTTTTTAAAGTAAAATCTTGACGTTTGTTATTTGAATTACAATATTAAATAATCTGAATTGTCAACAATTAATTTTCCTGAAGTACATATTTCACTCAGTCCTTTTACAAGACACCAAAACCACGCAAATTTGTAGTTACACCTGTCTAATTTTCCTTCAGATTTCCGACAATATCGTAAAAAATGCATAATTATTTAAAACGGTGTCTTTACTTTTGCAGAGAGAATGGCCGACAGCGTGCCCGTATCGGATGTTGTTTGCGTCGACGACATGGGCAAGGCCAGAGTCATGGAACCCGTGTTGGCGGACAAGGTGGCCGGTTTGAGGGACCAATGCACGGAATTCATGAGCGGTAACCGCTGGACGGACGGCGTGGTGGCCGGAAAAAGGAAAAGTAATCCTTCGTTTTTTAAACAGATATAGAGCTGTACCGCGAGGCGGTGGACACCTTTATCGGCGTCATGGACCATTTGGCCAAACAGGTGGAGCGAGAAAAGCGGGAAGCAATCGTCGCGTCGAACAAGCTGGCGTCGTTGCCCAACAAGGCCGAAGAAGAAATCGCTACATTACAAGTAACCGTGTGGTCGGACATTCCTGGGAGGGGGGAGGGTCAACATTGATTTGCTGTGTTTAATCTTTTCAATTTGTATTCTATTGCAGACACAAATCGAACAAAAAACCACGGAGCTCGAACGTTACAAGATCGAGCACAGGTCGCTGCAAAAAATCGAATCCGATCAAACAGATTTAATAAATCGGTTATCGTTTCAAAACTAAATGGTTTTTGATTACGTTTTATGACACTAGACCTGTGCGAATCATTTATAATAATTAACATTTCAAAGGCATAATGATACAAATATAAACAGCAATACATCAATATTATTTTTATGTTTTTTATTGTTTAATGATTAATCAAATTATTCCTTAACTATAAAATAATGCTTAAGCATAAAAATAATTATGGTAAATGCGTTTTTCATAATATATAATAAATAATATCATAATTATTGTATAGTATAAAAAAGAATAATCTGTGTATAATAAGTATTTTATGTATAAAATATATATGAATATTTTTTTCATCAGTACCTGATTTTCACATAACAAACTTGAAAATACAAATTATCATCAATATATAGGTAAAATAAAAAAAAAATAATTCGTTTTTAATTTTATCTACACGTCCAAGATTCTGTATAAAATGTAACAAATACAAAAAAAAAATTAAAATAAAATAAAATAGTAATAATAATAATAATAAGGAATGTGTAGCATATTACATTACTGACGAGTAATAATATGTAATTTGAATATAAATATAAAAATGTAAATGGCATTAATGTTTTTATTTTTATATGGTTAATGATTAATATGTATAAATAATTATTGTTGTTAGATAAGAAATTATTTTGTACAAACACAAAAATTTTTAAAAAAAAAACATAGAATAATTATAAATAAATAATAAATAATAACAGTTTCCCGTTCTTGGAAAAACAATGGGTGTTGTAATAATACTTAATGCTTTCCAGAATATTTTTCAAAATGTCAGAAGTGACAATTTTTATTTGGTGACAAATCAAAATTTTTAAGTATACAGTTTATATAAGTACAATACAATAATTGAGGGTGTTTTAAAGGGGGGGGGGGGAAATGTTTCTGGTTAAAACTATAATTTAAAAAAATTCGGTTTCTTTTTTGAGCCTTATTTTCGTTTTCACGGACCTGAAAAATAAACAAGGTATTATAATAATACTAGTTGTAATCAATGATTAAATGGCGAGATTAAACAAATACGATCGGTCAAAAAACTACATATTTATTTTCGTTATTGAGGATTAAAAATAGTATTTTATTTGTTTGTACATGCTATTATTCAAATATTATAGTTCTTACAATTATTCAATACTCGTAAAAAGTATTTATGAGTTACTCATTATAAGTTATCACTTATGTCTCATGGTTTGTTTTCTTTTTTCAGCGAAGAATTAAAAATATACCATAATATCAACGCAATATTTTACTGCCCATTTTTTTTGTTGTTGTTCAAGAGTTATAAATCAAAAAATCCCAATTTAAATTTTAAATGAGACAGTAGTTATACAAATAACTAAACAAATCGGTAAGACTAGATATTAATTAATATAAATAAATATACATATGTAATTAGTCTGGAATTAAAAATTAAACCTTTATTAGATAATATTATGCTAATACATTCATTGTTAATATTAGATTATATTTTAAAATAATAATTATCAGTATAAATTAAATACAATAGAATAAAATATTGATTTTGGGTTATTATTTTAAACTGAAATGAACAGCTATGTTCAAAACATTTTGTAAGCTTTCATCATACCTTGATGTTGGTTAAACAAAAACCAAAAGTAAAAATATATTTTTATCTAACCCAAAAATATACAATTGAAGAACAGATTAATTAAAAAAAAAAATTTTGAACATAGCTGTTGTTAAAGATAGTGCAAGGGCACGGATTAATTACTACATTTTCCCATGCATTTAATGTTGGAAAAAAACAGTGGCTTATGTACAAATTAAAAATATTTGCTTAACATTGAGAGGGTTGGAAAAATTACAATTTCAATTTTCAACATTGTACATAAATAAGCCAAGTTTTTATCAGAAAGGAGTTAAATTAGTGAGTCGGGAACTAAGAGGTGGTTGTTCATGTGCATTCCCTACATACCATTATTTATTTATTTTTTTGAATTGAAAAGAAATAATCTTGAAAATTTAGCGAGACCACATGTCTTCGGCACCTAAATATTGTAATATTAATTCACGCCATCCACTTGATCATAAGAAGAATACAATGGTATAGTTTATTCTAATTGTATTCATACTTTTATTGTTTTTGCTTACCAAGAGAATTTGTATCATTTGATCCATTGTTTGACTCTAGCGAATCATCTAGAGAACTTCCATGGACTGTCGATAAATCATCAATTGTTGAGCCTCGTTTACTACCGGTAGCGCCTATTCTGGAAGTTGTGGTCACTCCAGTTCTCCTGTAAACAAAATAAAATAATCATACATATTATATACTATTGAGCTTCTTCAAACAATGAGCAAATATTATAAAATGTATTATTAAGAACCTGAGTTTGCTTCTCAAATTATTGTTCTCCCTGGATATTGATTCATTGGATTCCAATAATTCATCGAGATCGCGCTGAATTTTTCGTTTCTGGTGTTTCTCTCTGCTGATTTCTTCTTCCGCTTCTTCGATTTGCCTTTTTAAGGATTTAACTCTGGCATTGCTCTAAAATAAGACACATTTTTACGTTGTAGCAATATTCTTGATAGGGTTTGACATACATACCTTTTCGACTTGTTCCTTGTACTGTTCAATTGTTCTTCTCTCATCTTCTAATTGCATCACGACTTCTTTCATTTTCTTCTCTAATTTACGGTTAGCTTTCTGTTGCAATTGTCTTTCCCTAATCATTGAAAACATTAGTAATGACAAGAGATACAATGAAAAATCCTTTTAATCAATCAGGTTATTTTTGTACACATACTTGGCTTCAGTTTCCAGTTGTTCATCGAGATTGGCAATCTTAGATTCCAAGTTGGCAATGGCAGTTTTAGTTTTTACTCGTTGATTGGTTTCAATTTCTGCCAATTTGGCCTTTAGTTCTTTGTTTTGTCTGTCAAATAACATTTTATTGGTCTCCAACTTCTGTGTTGTTGCTCGTTCATTTGCCAAATCTTACAAAAATTATTATCAAATAAAATTTTTTGGTAAAATACAAAATGTATAATTAATTTACCTGAATTCATCTGTTCAATCTGAATTAGAGCTTTTCTAATTCGTTCATTCAACGCTTCTGACATTGTCTGTTCTTCTTCCAATTCTTCTTCCAATGTAGATATCCTTGCTTCCATGCGACGCTTTTCATCAACCATTAATGTACTGCTAACAAACAAAATAAAATACCTATTAAAAATCATTCAATTTGGTTTCAAAAGTAATAAGACAAACCCTTTGTTGGAATTGCTATTCATTTCTTCAAGCAGATCATCACGTTCACTTTCTGCAACACGTCTGGCTCTTTCAGATGCAGACAACTCTTCTGTCAACAACAGTAATTCAGCTTCAACCGATTTCAATTTACGCTCAGTTTCTTTAGACGTGGCCGAAAGCTCATCGCGAGAAGCTCTAGCCTCTTCAGCGTCACGGGTAGCATCCTTCAATTGAACTTGTAATTTTTTAAGTTGTTTCAAGGCATCTTCCTTCAATTTGTTGTGCATGTCCAACTGTTGTTCTAGATCTTTGTAATCGGCTTCGATTTTCTTGCGAGCAGCCATTGCAGTAGATCTTTGTTTACGTTCATCTTCCAGTTCAGCTTCAATGTCACGAATTTGCTTCAGAAGTCCTCTACGTTTTTCTTCACTTTGCTCTTCTTTGGCCTAAAAGTTTATAATTAATTTGATTAACTCAATTATATCCATACAATTTTTTTTATTTTTTATTTATATTAGTTGACACCAATAGACATTTATAACAGTATTGACAAAAGTATTTTAACAAAACAAAATATTTAAGATACAATTAAAAATACAATAATAATACAAATGTATGTGTTAAAAATATGAACAAAAATAATAAGTGTCTAGGTAAAAAATTATTGGTAGTTATTAAATACGGATTTGATAGGGGCTTCTTTTTTTTTTAAATTGCTAGGCCTAGTGGTATGTAAAAAATCTTTGTCACGGATATTACCAGGGACTAAACTAATTAAAAACGTTTATTGATTTATAGTAACAATGATCAAATATAAGCTATAAGCATTAAACAAAAGGAAAAATAGGTGTTGTAATACTGGCCAATGGTAGTTTTAGGCTAAATTTACATAAATGGATATTTATTTATAGTATTTTCATAAATCACTTACAACAAGATCACGTTCAAACTGAGCCCTCAATGCTTGCATGTTCACTTCAAGTCTTAATTTAGCATCTTCAGTTATTTGAAGTTCATCTTCCAAATCTTCATTCTGTACACGTATTTCAGCCAATTGTGATTCTAATATTCTTTTAGCTTTTTCCAATTCATGAACCTAGAAAAATATTGTTATTTATTATTTTTTTCAAATATTTGAATAATAAGTGTACACAAACATTTTTGTCAGCTGTTCCTTGGCTATTTATCAATTCATCCAACTCATTTTGAAGCGTTCTCTTTCCTCTTTCCAATTCTTCAACTTTTACCATCATTTCATCTAGCTCTCTGGTTAAAGAAAGCACACGTGTTTCCTTTTCACGAGCTTCTCGTTCAGCAGTGTCACGTTCAATAGCCATTTGTTCAGAAACCGCCTAAATTTTTAGTATTTACAAACATTATTTTAAATACTTTTTTATAAAAGGTAATAAATGAGAGTAAATCTAGTTATATTGTTACCTTTTCTTCAGCAAGGGTTTTATCAAATATTCTTTGTTTCTTTTCAAGTTCGATAACCTTGGAACGCTGGGCTTCTAAATCAATATTAATATCATCTAGTTCTGATTGAAGTTTCTTCTTAGACTTTTCCAATTTATCATTTGTTGCTTGCAATTCTTCAATTTGTCGTTGTAACAATTCCACGTCCTAAACCAAATATATGTAAATATAATTGTTTAACTAATATAACTTAGTAATCATATAATTTACCTTAAAGGTTTTCTTATAAGCAGCTTCCATTGCAGCAGTTGATTCAGCATCATCTTCCATTTTTTTCCTGATTTCAGTTATTTGTAAATTAAGAGCAACTATTTGTTTTTCCATGTTTTTCTTGGACTCTTCTTCTTCCTCCAATTGTTCTTGTAAAATTTCTTTTTCACTTTCGATTTGTTTCAGTTTTGAGTTCAATGATAATTTAAACTTGGTTTCTTCTTCTAGAAGTGTCTAAAACAAAATCAAAATAACAAAGTATAATTAACCTAGAACAAAAAATCAAATAATTTTTGTTTTTAAATACCTGTGTTTCTTGCAACTGAGTTTCCATTGTTCCTGCTGATTTTTCAGCAGCAGAAGCTTTGAGTTCAGCCGCTTCCAACTGACTAACAATGGATTCATTTTCATTGCTAAGTTTAGAAAGTCTATCATTTAATTCAATTCTAGAACGTTCAGATTCAGCAAATTTACTTTGAATCTCGCCTGCAAAATATGAAATTATTAAATTGAATCTATAAATATAATGTAAACAAAATTTGATTAACAAAAGATAGTACTTACTAAGCTGAGATTCAATAATTTTACGTTTCCTTTCTAATTCAGATTTAGAAGATACGGAAGACTTAAGTTCAGCAGCGAGATCAGCATTTTCGGCTTCAAGAGTTTGCTTGGATTTTTCCAATTGACTTTTAGACTAGAAAATTATAAAAGAAAAAAAGAAAAATAAGATAATCCAATGACACAGATGTTTTAAATTTCAAAATAATACTTTTTTCAAGGATTCTATCTGTTCATTTATAACGGATATTTCTTGGCTGTGTTTGTGTCTCATTTCAGTAATAATGATTTCGTGCGATTGTGTATCTTCTTCTAATGATTTCTTAAGGGTTGCTAATTCCTAATAGGAAACAACATTTATGGATATTAAAAGGTATTATAAAGGTCAAGCGTGTCAACTGATAAATTATTTTTATTTATACCTGTTCTCGTTTAGCTCTAAGTTCATGTTGAGCTGCAGTTATGTCCAAAGAATCCAAAAGCTCATGTTTTAAAGCTTCAAGTTCTTCATTAAGGTCACGTTTTTGTTTCTCTGCTTTACTTCTAGCGGTACGTTCAGCTTCAAGATCTTCTTGGAGTTCTCCAAGTTGCGATTCCAGTTCCCTGAGAGCCTTTTGAGATTGGGCTTTGCCTATTAAAAATGTTATTCATATAAATAATGAACCATACAAGAAAATTTTAAAAAACATACTAGCAGCTTCTTCATCAATCCTCATGAATGCTTGTGTTAATTCTTCTTCTCGTTTGCCAAGTTGTAATTGTAAATCTTCTACCTGAGCTTTCTTTTCGTTTAGTTGTTCTTTTAAATCATTTACCTAAAAATATTGATATTATGCATAAACAACAATTTCTAGTCAATTATAGACGATATAATTATGCTAAATTCTAGATGCTTGCTTACCTCAGTCTCAACTTTGCGTTTAGTACGGTCCATCTCCTGTCTTTGTTGATTATCTTTTAATAAGCGTTCTTCTAATTCTGCAATGGATGCTTCATGTTTTGCTTTTAGTTTAGCTAGATGTTTAGCTTTTTCTTCTTCTTCAGCTAATGCTTGAGCCAAATCTGCAGCTCTATCTTCCAAGACTTTTTTCTCTTTAACTTGTTTCATATTGGTATCTTCAGCAAGTGCAAGGTCTTCTTCCAATTTCTTAAGTTTGGCGTCTGTCTGTACACGTTCTAATTGAAGTTTCTGCCTTGCTCCCTCTTCTTCTTCTAATTGTTCTTCCAAATCCTAAAATTATTCAAACGAAAAAAATAAAAAAATATATAAAATGAATTAATTAGTTAATGGTACTTACATTTATATTTATTTGTAGCTTCTTTTTATCTTGAGCTAATGAACTAGATCTTTCTTCTTCTTCTTCAATTCTAGCTTCTAAATCGTGTAATATTTCTTCTAGTTCTAATTTTCTGGCAGCAAGTCTAGCTCTCATTTCTTCAGCTTCAGCACATAATTCAACTTCGGCCTGCAGTTGTTCAGCCAAAGCATTTTTCTCATCCACTGCTGTTTGATATCTATCAGTAAAAATAATATTTTAAATTCTGAAATATTAATTATCAAATACAATTTTAAATATAATACTTCTTATCGAGTTCAAGAACACCACGCAGTTGAGAGTCTAATTTTTCCTTGACTAATTTCAATTCTTCTTCTTTAATGGATAATACTTCTTCTTGTTTGGTAACTTCTAAAAGTGGCTTAACTTTAGTATACAAACGCCACCATTGCCAGTTCCTCAGTTTTAAATATGCTGAACAATTGCGCTGAATGATACGAATGGCATTCAATTGTTGTAGACGTTTTTGATAATTTCGTCTTGCTAAGTATCCTCTGCAGAAAGCCTAAAATCAAGTATAATTTGTAGTCAGCAAATTCATTTTTGGGTTAAAACATGATAATATTAATTTAAAAATTTGTACTTGGAAGTTGACAATGAGGTCGGAAATTTTGAAGTCTCGTTCTTCTTCTAAATGGGCAAGAACGCCAGCTCTGAAGAATATTTTGGATTGACCAACACGATAGAGATTTGTATCAAGCTCAAGAGCTTTAATCATTTTTTCACAAGCCTTTTTACCGTCCATGAAACCTTTGGGTATGGCATTTGATGTAAGAAGTTCATATCGTTGTCTGAATTCCTGGAATGGAATACGATTGGGGAAACCCTGTCTACAAATCCTAATTCCTTCCAAAACTCCATTACATCGCAGTTGGTCCAGCACAAGTTGGGCATCAATTTTACCTGCTCTTTTCTCGTGATTTGGGATAATACATCTTACAAAATTAGGATTAGTGTTTCTCAAAGTGATCATCAACTTGTTCAATTGTTCTTTATATAATTGTGAAACTGTACGGAACATTCCTTTTCTTGTTCGTGCCCCAAACTGCGTATCAGTAAGGGCTTGATGAGCTATACCCACAATTTCTGCATCTTTCCAGATATGAGCTACAAACGGATCTTGAGATGATTGAAGGAGTTGAACAATGTTTTCATTCAATGGATCCATGTTCTTCATAAGCCACTTATGAGCAGAATAATCAACTTTTCCAGCATAATGGATTATTGAGAAATCAGCAACACCTCTAAAGTCTGTTTTATGGAATTTGGGATGAACACTTTGGGCAGACATTAGTTTTTCTACAAATGATTTGTCAGTAGCTTTTGGGAACCAACATTCTTCATCTAACAAAGCCATAACACCCATAGGCTATGAAATACAAAAAAAATTAGTCTATACTTAAAACAATTTTTAATTGTATTGCAATACATACTTTGTCAATTAAATCAATGGTGGGTTGCAAATCCAATCCAAAATCGATAAATTTCCATTCAATACCTTCTCTTTGATATTCTTCTTGTTCTAAAATAAACATGGTATGATTGAAGAGCTGTTGCAGTTTTTCATTTGTGTAATTTATACACAGTTGTTCAAATGAGTTTAACTAATAAAAATAATACAAATACATAAATACAAATATTTAATAATTGGACTAAAATATAACAAAATAGTTATTAAAGAATTTACTTCAAATATTTCAAATCCAGCCATATCCAAGATTCCAATGAATGATGCCCCTTGTCTTTTAGATCTATCCAGAGATCGATTAATGCGGTTAACCAACCAACGGAACATACGTTCATAACAAGCTTTAGAAATTGCTTCTACAGCAAACTCCACTTGTTCTTTGGTCTGGGCTTTGGACACATAATCTCTGCCTACTTTGATACGGGGTCTAAGGAAGGCTTTAGTCATTTCAGTTATAGACAAACCCAATAGATGAGCTACTTTTTGTGCTACTGTATTATCAGGTAATGTGGCTTGGTCACTATTGCGCTCTTGTTTAAACTGCATGTTTCCAAACAACATAACGGCACTCACAATTCGGAAAATAGCTAAGAAAAAAAATGTATGTATGCATATTAGGTTTAAATGGATCAAACAAAAAATTGTAAATTAACATACCAGAA
Source organism: Myzus persicae (assembly GCF_001856785.1). NCBI lineage: Eukaryota > Metazoa > Arthropoda > Insecta > Hemiptera > Aphididae > Myzus > Myzus persicae. Next base: position 222,708 of record NW_019102974.1, on the reverse strand, counting down.
TAATCTTCTGTGGTCATTCCCATGATATTCATAGCATTAACAGTTTCTCTAAACTCAGCAGCATCATCTACACCGGGTACACGGAGATTACCATTTGTAAGGAAACTATAAGTTTTAGGGTCCTCGAGTATAAATTCGGCTAAAAACAAGATAACAAAATATAAATTTAAATTTAACTATTAACATAAATAAATAAACTAAATTCAATTTTATAAAAAAAAAATGATAAATAATATTAATTATGTTGTATATTAATTTACATTTTTGTTCAGTAGTTGCTCCACATAGCAATTGGTAGAAAATATGGAATGTACGTTCATCTTTTGCTTGACGTATAGCTCTTGATTTTTCCAATAAGTAAGTTTCAATATTAGCACCAGCAATGAAACCAGAAGCATCAAAATTAATACGAATAAATTTACCCTGTAAACAAATTTAAGATTGATTTAGAGTCATCAACATATTAATTTTATACAAAACTCACAAATCTAGAAGAGTTGTCATTTTTCACAGTTTTCGCATTACCAAATGCTTCTAAAATGGGATTAGCTTGCAACAGCTGTTGTTCTAGTTCACCCTAAACAAAAAAACATACATATGTATTTTTTTATTGAACTGGAAAATATTTTGCCACTCACCTCATAACTAACATTAGTATTACACTAGTTAAATAAGTACATCATCAATCCAAATGGAAAGCGTGCAAACATTTTAGTAAAGCAATGTAAATATTTTAATACACAATATATTGTATGTATAACATAGATTAGTAAAACATTGAATATTATAAATAGATAAATATACTAAATAAATTTATATGCAAATAATTGTATATACTTACAACAACTAAAGCTGGACCAGGTGACTGTGATTTTCAAAGAACCAAAATAAACATGGAAAAAGAAAACAAATAAATAAGTAAATAAGTATAATAAATGCATTTTTTGATTTTAAATAAAAAGAATATCGATTATTTTATAATCAAATTCATACATTTTCAAGGTTAAATAGATAAAAATTGTTTAAGTTTTTAAGTCGAAAAACATCAAAAAATTTTTTTTATATTTTGTAAATTGTTAGCAAAATACACATTGATTTTTTCCGTATTATTGTATAAAAAGGTAGTATTTTAAATATAAAATAAGTAAATTACGTAATGTTGTTGTTTTTTTTTTAAATAACAATTTACACAACGAATGTTGTACAGGTTCTATTTGTGTAATATGAATAAGAGGTTCTTATCTAATATTATAAATTATAATATTGGTTTTATTGAACACAGGTAAATTAACTAATGTCTATTTTAAAATATTTTAGACAAATCAAAAATTAAAAATGTCAACAATAAAATATACTTATTGTTTGTTCTGTTAGGTTGTATATTTTTTTAACACTCCATTTAAATGCATAAAAAATACACAAATCTAAAGAATAAACACCTCAATTGAAAAGATACGTATTGTAAATTTTTCTATAGCCTATAATGTTGAAACTGGTAACAATAATACAAGATGGATGAGTTAGCGTTATAAATTAGTGTTCTAGTTTTTTAATACTATAAGAAGTACATGTTATATTATAATTTAAAGAGTGATCGTGAGGGTTTGAAAAAATAATTAAGTGCCTAAAATGTCAAACGCATACATAAAAATACATACAATCAAATCAATTAGGTTTATACTATAATAAGTGCTTTAAAGTGTATCGTGAAAAATAAGTTTAGCCCTAAGCTTTTAGGAAATTATTTTTAATCAATTGTTAGTTGAAAAATTGTTGACAAACACACATTTTTGTTCAGGTCGGTACCTTCCTATAGTTTATCAATAATAATTATTTACTTATTATGACGTGAAATAATAATTTTAAAAAAATTTTATGATAAGCAAGCGCGCATAACTTTAGGAGAAAAAACCACTTCGTTTACTTGTGTAAATACCAACTACTGACAATAAGCTAAATTATTAATGATAAAACACATCAACTAAAGAACCCGTTTGTAAGCGTACAACTGCTATCTGTAAAACTTTGGTCAAACACTCATTAATAATCTATGAGACACGTTCCCTAATGTCAATAAATTACAACGACCGATGACTAATGAACAAATCATTTGTTGATTTTTAACAAGAAATTTCATGGTTTTAAAATTATTTTTAAAAGAATTTTTGTATCTCACGCATTATATAATATAATTATTAACGTATTAACGTTACACATGCCTAAGCTACATTGCTAGTTGCTACTATAGAAATAAAAAGAATTTGAAAACGTTTTACTTATGGCCAAATCAGTAGATAAATTTCGATCAATATACAATTATAATAAATCGAAAGGAAATTTTAAAAATGTTTGCAAGGAGTTTTAGTTTAAATTTTTATTTTTTTGCAATAACATTATCGTGATAATTGTTGAAGATATCACTGCTCAGGTACATAATATATTAATATCAGTTCAACTAATAATTGTATGTTTGGGTATTTTTTTAAACAAATATTACATTATAATATCATATTATTACGCACAAGCGCGTCATAAACAATAAATTGTCATCGTTTCGATACTTGCGTTCGTGTACGAGGCAAGAATACCAAAAAACAAACATATCCACCAACACACGAAAAGCTAAATATATATTTTTATTTTAACACAAGGCATTGCGAATACAAATACATATAACATATTTTTCATTTTCGGACACTGCGTTTAACGCGTGCTTACAATGTTATAGTAATACTATTGTTTTGCTCCAAGTCGGGTGCGCCATACATTCTTACAGACTTGATTTTTAAAAAAAAAAATTGTTATTTATATTTATTATTATTTTACATCGTTATTATTGGAACTTAATAATATTATAATATACCACGCATGTTATTTATATCCGTTGGAAGGTGCCGCGATTTCTTTTCTCCGTTCAAATTCGCGCGGTGGAGAACGTGACGATTAACATAAACGCGCGCGCGAAACAAAGAAGAGGCGCTGTGCGTTTTTAGACGACTCGGGTCGCGTTTTACGTTGCGCAATAGAAAAAAACATCGCCTTACACGATACAGAGGTATTATAGGACACCACAAGTATAATAATATTATAATATATATCCAACGCGTACACACATACACGTCCCCAAGAAACACGACTAATGAGCCAAGTTCTTTTTATCGCCGAATAGGTATTATGCGACTCGTGGGTATGTTATAATATTCTATAGGTACGTGTATGCTCTGTGTGCACGAGTATAAATCAAAAAGTCGTGTTGTCTTGCGGACGCGAGCGCCTTTTTTGTTCAATTCCTCACACATTTTTACGTCTTTTAATAGTATTTGGGATGATCTTCAAACGGGTACCTCCTACATGGAAAATAAAAGCGGCCTTTTCATGTATTCGATTTTACATAAAAAGATGTCAGCAGCTATTGTTTGTTTCTAACAGCCATAATTTATCATACTCGTATGCATGTGTATAAAATTATATACGTAGTGTGAATGGTTCAGAATTATAATTTAAAAATTATCGATATAATATATTGACTAATTAGTAACTACATACCTAACGGCTACTGAACTATTTAATTTTATACTCAAAACGTGATGTCGTAATTTAAATTACAAATTTTGTATAATTTACTAAAATGAAAAACGTATAAGACTAATTTTTACGAATAAAATAAAAACGATGATTCAAGGCGTCCAGCGTAATAACGAGAAACTAATAATAAAATGATCATTAATAAAGAATAAAAAACACGAATTATTGGTTCCACTAGAAAAAAAAATGTACATCTAATATTTAATACCACAAATAAGTATTAAAAAAATTACTCGATAGGTACCCTAAGATGTATAATGCCTTTATACTACAAGTTTGAGATTTTCTGTTATTCGTATACCTCTTTAGTCTTGATGGATCCAGCGTTATCATTTAACATAATATTATTATGATATTGCCGGACGTCGCGATGTCGGGCCGACGTAGGTTGCATTGCAATAAAAAGAATTATTATCATCGTTATTCAACATCAAAATCACACGTCTACAGTATATGCTATTGAACGCGTGTATTATTGTTATTATTATTAAATCATCATCGTTGTCGTCGATGGTTTTTAAACAAACCGCAATGATTCGTAAACAACAATTGCAAACATTAATAGCTGTCCGCGTTTGGAAACGCTTTATTGGTTCATAATATTATACAGTGTCACCGTCGACTACTTTTTTCTATATGTCAATATTTTTAAAAAATGATTACTCTGTACACATGCAAAGCTATGACTATACGTTTGATTAAAATATCCTGAACCGTCTAAATTAGGAATTGTACTCGATTATTATAAGATTACCTTAAGATAACCTTAAGATTTAGATATCTGAAGATGATGTTATAGCGGTTTTCGATAGTACTATGAATTAATTACGCTTTACTAGAGTTTTAAAAATAATTACTCAATATTTATTTTACGATTAGGCTGCAAGTATTTAATTTAATGAAACGATATTTCTCGAGCGTTTTCTAAATTATAATAATAAGACGATTAAGCTAACTTATCTGGTAGAAATCGCAAGGGGGACCCTACGTGGCCAAACGTGTGAGTCATATACGCATACATATTAATGCCAACAACGATAACGAGCGTTCGATTAAAAAAACGGAATCGTACGCAGAACACCTATACAGCGAACAAGAAGAAATTTCACATACGCGGTTTTGATATTATAAATTACATTTATACATATTTGTACATTTTTTTTACATTTAAGTCGCCGCGGACAAGGCCACTAGCTAATATGTTTAGAGAGTACCTCACGGACGTCGTGATAAGCACAAGAAGCTATTTATGGTAACACGCACGTGAGTTTTGGGAAGTAGCTTCGAAATCGACTCTAGGCGGCGCGGCGGTACGTATATACATTTTATGTGTGCTTCATGCAGACGGGTAAATTACAAAATACACTATTCCAATGTTGGTTTTAGGAGTGATTTTTACACCTCGTCAATTCCATAATAGGTTCTCGGCGCAGCATTATCGGGCAGGTCGTTGCCTCAATATGACAGAAAAATAAAAACAACAGAAAGAAGGCCACGCCGATCCATCCAACGGTGTTCCAAGTCATAACCCGTATTAATAATATACGTCGTACGCGACAAAAAACAACGAAGCAACTATACTGTTATGCAGACACTAGTGCTGGGTCGCATAATCAATCCCTAAACATTGAATGAACTAATAGTAAGCTAATGGTCCCTTACACACGATTTAGTGGACCATAATTAGTCCATAACATTTTAGTATACCATTAATCAATTTTTATGCAAATCGGCATAAACATTGTTATTACTCACACAATTATTAAACATTCTGTATTAAACGATGACTGTCGGGTGCTGTCTGCAAACTAGAACACAATGCTGAAAACCTAGACTCCAAGCTTTTATCGACCACGTTTATTGGTTAAAACCACATAATCGTAAATAATGTTATCATAATTTGAAAAAACTAACGAGAAAGAAAAAAATCCTTTAAGGCAGACAAAATTCAAATAAGATTTTTCCAAATGTAGAAGAATACGATATAAAAAAGGAAAATTTAGAAACACAAAGCAATATTATATTTACTAGTGCACTGTGTAAGTAAAGACACTAGTAAATAATAAGAAAGTATTCATCACATTAATGAATTATATAATTTGTTACAACACAAACATATTATTTATCAGTACCTATTTACCAAAATATAATTTAAAATTAAATCAACCAACAAGTTTAATAATCACAATAATACAAAATACATTTAAACGAATTATCATTTAAACTGGAAGGAGGCCCAACCTAAACTACTGATGCTACCAGAAATTGTAATAAATATACGATACACAATTTATGATCTTTGTCATTAGGGAAGTTGTTAAGAAAATAGGAATCTTTAGAAATAATAACTTAATTTTTAAGATTGAAAAAAATATTATTTTCATAAACTAATCAAAATATTAACCGAGTACTGTGTCACACGCTATACTAGAGGTTCTCAAACTGTGGTACTCGTACCCTTTGGGGGTACTCAACATTTTGTAGGGGTACGATTCTGGGCAACAAATCATTAAATTTAAAGAGAGAAAAGATTTTTTTATAAATTTTAGTAACCTAGAAGGGGTCCCTAAAAAATTCTATTGATAAAATGGGGTACAGTGTCTATACAAGTTTGAGAACCCTTGCGCTATACCATTGGTTGAACTTTTGATAAACACTGGTTTTGAGGAAACTGATGTCTTTGACGAGGTGTTTTATTATCCATCCATCTAATATCGATGTAATAACTGTCTAAGCTTTAAGATACAATCATTGATTTTCATTAGAAATAATTGATCATTGTCGTAATTGGCTCATTACTCAGTACTACAGAATAAATACCACCGTTTGCCAATATTGTAATGACAGATAAAAAAATTAAATAATTAAAATAAAAGTTAGTATAAATTTGATCAATTATTTGGACCGATTCGTTCTAATTATTTATTTTACATTTTTAAAACAACGAAATTAATAATATGTCATATTTTAGACTATAGGCAGATTGAGACATTGAGCAATTGATTTATCATTGCTATCAATGTTAAAATAATACAAACATTCTACACTAGGCAATAGCACGTGTCGAGTAACTGATTAAAAACTCGTCATTGTATCCTGTTCGTACATACCTATATAGTGTTAAATCAGACGTGACTGTTTGCTAAACAAACGCTTTGAAATAAAAAGCAACTTCGCAGAATCTCAAAACTAAAGAATTTATTTTTCTAGAAGTTTAAATATTCTCAGTTGCTCTGGCAAAGTAAAACTCAAATTTCTACATTTTATATGTTATGTTATTAGGTACGCTATATATTATTTAAAAAGTCAATCAAATTATTTTTAAATATTCATGAAATTAAAATTCTCTTGGTTCGTTCTAGTAAAATATTTTTCTAACTGAAGAACCTAATATGAACAAATTACGGTATTTTATTTTTCATATCAATAGTTGTTGTCTACGGCCATATCACTTTTTGATCAATGACAGTTCTATGATAGATATACAATATACATATAGTAAATATAGTACGTGATAATGGATCGTTAGTACCTATTCATATGCCCAAAAATAGACTAATGCATATGATAACCGTATGTGAATTTGGGTAACCACGCGGATGTCTTATATAATGAGAATTTGCACATGACACGGTTAAGAAAAGAAAAATTGTGACCATATGTGGGACTGATCAGTTTGGCGCCAAATAAGGCAGCAAACTTCAACATCATCCTTGTAGCTGCACGGGAGTCCGATAAATCTCAACATTACTTTCACTGTACTCAACTATAAACATTTATTCTCTGCAATATAGAATATATTGGCATTTTGTTCTCTTTGGACAAAATCATTCAACATAATGAATATTAATTATGTGACACGAGTACATGACATCGAAACGATAGCTTATTCGGATACCTATATATATTATTTAAAAAAATAACACGAGTCACCAGCGACCAGTAAACATATCAGTCTAAAACAAACGTCCTAACCGAATTGGGTTTGATCTTTTATCTTCTATTATTTGATTCGAAAATCAGCGTGTAAGGTCGCCAGAACAGTAAGAAAATTATTATAATTAGGCATTCAACGGAAACTGCCTAAATTGGAATCGACTGCTGACGATACACAGACATTGACGATTATAACTGCATGATAGTTAGACATGAATATTTTACCGTCTTAGGGCCCACCATTCATGGGTGTTTAGCTGCAGTATCTACACAACAATGACGAGTTTCGCTATTATTCCAAACAAAATAAGGACAGATTATGTATTGTTCGAGCCAATAAAGATAATAGCTTTCACCGTGTTTGCAACCAAGTAATGATTCGTGCACAGTGCACACGCCACGCTGCTGCAGTTTAAGGCAAATATTAATATTCAACGGGCGGTGCAAAAATACATGTATATAATAATATACTCATTACTCACACGATAAGCGTCAATCATGTACAGCAGCAATGTATAAATAAAGTATAGGCCAAGTAATAACATACGCCTATCAATTAGAACGAGTACAAATCACTATAGGGTATAATACTTATGTATTTCTGTGATATGAGTAAAGGAAACATATGGACATAAATAATAGAACAAATATGGAAAGAAATATTGCAAATCTATAACTAAGGTCAACTCCATTCTGGTTTTCATAGTATACCAGCTTTCACGTAAACCCCTACAGATTAAAAATGGAAGACTTCATGCGGTATATGTGCATTATTACAGTCGAGTTTTGCACGCGTCCGTCGGCGTAATGAATAAAACAACAGTAAACGTGAGATCTATTAATGCAGGCAGGTTAAAAATCACGGCGTATTACATGAATTACTTTTCAGATATCCATCTAAGAGCCTAATATAGAAGTGGGAGTGGTTTTAAGTTAAATCAACATTACGCCTTCATTTCAAACCTACAGAAATGCTAAAAGTACAAAATATACACGTATAATATTAATTTGCAACAACTACATAATACGCAGTCCCCTTGCTTTTATGTTTCATCAATTTAAATAATTCAGACATTTTAATACTTAATTTGCTTAAACTACTTATTGAAATTAATTGATAAAACCAACTAGGCAAAAATTAAAATAATTATTATATTTTATCCAAATTTGAATTAATGACATTAATAAAGTAGATAAATATAATTTCTGAATAAGAAACTGTTAATATGCTTTTTATTATATGTTAAATAATTATTAATTAATGTTATGGAAATGTCACAATATCAAATGTTTATTTAGTGATTTTTGTAAAGAAATTTTTTTATTTGATTAATTGTTTGTTAGAATGGCGATGGATTTCGATTGAATGATAAGTGGGTCGAAGTCGAAATGTATAAAAATGATTATATGACAGATATGTGGTTACTCACAGCATGTTGAATCACTCCTTTGGGTTTAGACGCAGCCACGTAAGCCAGGTATTGAATAACTTTTTTCGTGTTCTCGGTTTTTCCAGCACCTGATTCTCCAGTACACAGTATTGACTGATCTTCTCGATCTAAAATGCAATATAAAAATAAAAAATGTGTTTCTATTTTTTTTACACCTCTAAAAATATGAATATAATGTATAATTAACCTTGTAACATCGATCTGTATGCAGTATCAGTTACCGCGAATACGTGTGGTGGTACTTCATGTCGTTTGTTACCTTTGTAACGTTCCATTATGTTTTCTGTGTAGATAGGTAACCTTTTGTACGGATTAACCACCACACAAAAGAGTCCTGAATATGTCTAAAAGTATAAAAAGGAAGATGTATAAAATGTATAAAAACAAAAAATAATAAACAACCCTAGTCAACCCTGGCCCTAGTGTGATTCAGGAAACTAGAAACATACCTATAAAGCTCATTTTCCTCTAACCCGTTGCATTACATTTAAGGATGAGTGTTCAATATAAATATTTACACATTTGTTCTATAGTATTGATGACATTGCCGTAATTACTTCGATATATTTACACTAAAAAACTATTTTTGAAGGCATTTTGATGTAGTTTTTTATTTTTCATAAAACCATAAATGAAATATAACCCAATGTATAAAAAGTAAAAAATTGCCAAGCACAAAAAATATTGATCTTTGACAGTAAGATATGGGGTAAGTAATACCTACCTATATTTTTCATAAAACAAGATTACATTGAATGATTAGTTAGTTATCATTGATAACAATGTAAAATTCATACTTCAAATATTTGTAACTTGTGAGTAAATACTAAATTATCATCATACAATTATTAAAAATAGTTATACATTTTTAATGTTTTTTTTAGAATAAAAAGTAAGTGTTAAATTTCACATGTCCTAGCTGTTCTCTTGATAATTTAAACAGAGTACCTCCTAATCCAAGACACAACAAATAAAAACCAGTTTCATAAAAACAACATCCGTTATTGTCCTAAAGAATATATTTAACATTTATTTTCACGTTATATTGTGTAGGTTAACTTCTACGTTAATATAATAATTACCTACTATTTAAACTTTTACGAAAATTATCATTTTTGTTTTATATTAATTAATGGATATCAGGTACCTATGATAGTATGATTTTAAAGTTCGTCAGTTAAATATTTTATAGGTACCTAGTCAATATATTACAAAGGTACAATAAATATTAATCTATATCTCATTGGTACTCAACTAACAATTCAATAACACGATGACTTCTATTTTAAATTATGAACCATCATAATTTATACTTTTTATTAAAAATAATAAGGGAACACTTTTATACTTTATCATATAAAATTAGCTGGCTGATGAATTTATAACATATTGTCTCAGCAACAAATTTTAGATATACCTACCTAGTTCTACCCGATTCAATACCAAATGAATATAAGATATTTTTATTTAAATTAATTACCTTCAATCATTTTTACGAGTGGCCTTGAATTTTCCATTTTTATTTTTTTGGCAAAGAAATGATAAATAAATATGCATTATAATTTATGATAAAAACTCTTATAGAATATACATTTTTACGTATAAAAATAAAATTGACTTTAAATTAATCTTTAAAGGGTTTGGAAAATTTTTAAATATTTAATTTAGTTTTTATATTTTTTAGATTAGATGAAAGTTGGAATTTGAAATTTAAAAATAGGTATGAATACTATGAACGATAAAAATAGAGATTCAATTATTTCTAAAAAAAACTTTTAATACTAAATGTGTACCCATGTAAACATAACACATTTTACATCAATATTTTTTTTTTATGGCTTATTAGTATGAAATGTATAACTACTAATATTTAATAATAAAGTATTATGGAACTTAGTTTTCTGTTTTCATAAAAGAAAATAAATAAATTATAAGTACATTTATTTCAAAAATTATTACATTATTACTGGTAAACCATTTGACCTAATTGATTTCTACAAGGAATTTTCGAATGGCCGTTAAATCTGATTAAATGGTGCTAATTTACAACGAATTCCGTGAATGATTCAATACACCGACAAGGTTTCTCCTGCGTTTCGTAATAGAATTAATTTTTAAAATGGACCAGGATTCCAACATACAGCATTATTGTTGCGATTACTAATCGGTTACGACAAAATAAATGACATATTTTGTACAATGAATATTAGCGGGAATGGCCTCTTAAATAGATAAATAAAAATAAAATGAAGAAATTCTATAAAACTATATAGTATTTAATTTCTTATGGAAGCAACCAAACAAGCGGAGAAACATAATTAATTAAAAATTATACAAACGTAATAATTATATATGCTACACAAAAATGAATAGCCAAGGAGAAAATATGATTTAAAAAAAAAAAACGCATATTTGTTGGAAAAGAGTCGTACGAGTATGTTGACTATGACTCATGGGTTGAGGCTTTACTCATTCCTTGGACATACACATAATATAACCACTCCTGTTTTCGAGAATACGCGTTCGAGCTCTATACAGTATGCACAGTAAATATTAATTATAATATTTGACAGAAACATTTCGACTATTCTCAAAGATCCATCAGCTCGAAAAAATGAAAACGTAGTTAAAGCAATATACTGAGCTCACTAAATTTGATATCGTTCATAACCATAGATAGGCAGATAGGTTAGACGTGTTACGTAACTATTCTATACAGATGCTTTGTTCGAAACATTTGGCGAATTTTTCCAATAAAAATATCAATATAGGTAAGAGTTAAATTAATGTATGCGTATATTATAAAACATAGTACAGGCAACCGTAATAATATAAATCATAAAAGTAAGAAAACACCGTAAAATATCATAATTATAAAATATATATTAACATTTAACTAAATGATTAAACTCAAATTGAAGTATATGACGAAATCATTAACTATAGATAACACATTATACTTAAAATATACCATTTAAAAAACCGAATAAAATGTCTATTGACAGCCTTTTATTTTAACTTAAAGAAATTATATTATAAGTTATAACAATTCTCAGCTTAATAGAAAATACAATTTTAGTGCAGTGTTCGTTATTGACAATCATTTTTTTAGTTAGTTTTTTAAGTTATCTCAATAATATCGTAATAATGAATTTAGATCCTATTGAATATTTGTATTAAGTTTATTATGTATTAGTACATTTTACAAAATACGTTTTCTCTAATATAGGTAAATACTAAATTGTATTTCCATTTCTTTTTAATGATTTTAAATTGGATTAGGTATATTCATTAATATTAGATAACAACCGTTTTATTCGAGTCAAAAAATCAATCATTATTTTGAGCCCAATAAAAATAATTGATGTAAAACATTTCAATTTTATTTTGTGCATTATACTAATAATGGTAATTGGGTAGACAAAATAAAAATGAGCATCTATACTAAACGAACGTATATTAGACAAATGGAATGACAGAGCGACACATAGTTATTTAATCTTGGTTTTCTTTTTAACGAGCATTATTTTTTAATTGTGTTTTAATCTTTTAATGTACCTAACATAATATACAGCAGACAACCGCAAGTGATGATCAACAACTAAATCTAGGATTGAATATTGAACGAAACAGACACTATCCAGTATATTATACTGTGTCTGAGTAATCAAGTCTTAATAATTTCTTTTCGCTTAGTAATATGTTTATTACATGTGATATAATATTACGATTTATGAACACATCAAATAAATACGCTAAGTATGTTTCTACAATAGAGGTTTCTACGAGGGTGAGTTGTCCAGACAAGATTATGTCACACTGTCTGACCTGAAATGACCTGTAGTCTGCATTCCAAAGTGCTTAATAATAATAATAATAATAATAATAATAATACTAAAGATTTTTAGTAGGTATTTGGGTTCATTTCGAAACACAAATATGAGCATTACTGATTAACGGTGCTTAAACACATTTGAGAAGTAAAATTCATATTAATATAAATCACTGATAGTCATAATATGCAACTAGTAGCACTATATAGATTTTTGCGAGTTTCAGTTGAAAAACAGAAGCAACAATCTAAAAATACCAACTGGTACTATGACGACTATTACATTATTATTATTATTATTATAATGTACGTAAATATTCTATTAAAATTTTTTTTTTACTATTTGTATTAATCATTCAACGTTTTTAATACAATTAAATGCAATTTACAATTACGGCATGAAGTAAATATAAATAATGTAAATAAAATTTTAGAATTCATAATATTAATTCATTATCTGAAATATTATAACTACCTACCTAACAAACAAAATAAAATATGCAGGTAATTTTATAACAACAATATTTGTATATACTCAAATATTTGATTAAAAAGTCAGTTTTTGTTGAGTTGCCTATGGTAGCTAATCTATAATTCTATATGGTACCTATTATATACCTTTTTTTAACCATCAAATGCTGAATTAAAAATTACTTTTAATATTTTTCAAACCGTTGGCATAAACTATGTTAATAGTACTATATTTAATAAGCTTGGTATACAACTACTATAATAATACTGATGGTCAGATTACTTTATATTTTTTTTTAATACCCTCATAGTTTTATAGATTTTTTATGATTAAACCTATTAACATGAATTATACCGGAAATTATTCCTACCTATCTAATATATACAGACTATTATTTTTGTTTTTTAAGTCTGTTATGATTATTGTAAAATACTGTATGAACTTATTTGAATGGTATTTTCTTTAGACTTATCAAACAATAGATAAAAATGTAAAATAAGTTTTTTTCAGATGTAAGGTTCATAGGTACAATTTTAAGTTTCAACGGAATAAAAATGATTTAACAAATTTAAAATTCTTATATATCAGGAATACTCTATTTTATGTTTTTATAAATATATACATCATACTATAAATAGTTATTGGTATTTAACAAAAAAATTATTAGTACTTTATGATACTCATTACGAAAGGAAATATATTAACAGTTATGCCAAGTCCAAAAGTTGAATGTATTTAATTAATAGTGTTAGTAATTATATTATTATAATACGTATACATTTCAATATACATTAGTATAATTACTATCCATATCTAAATAACTTCTGATACAACTCAACTATAGTAGGTACTTTAAAAACCTACTATAACTTATAAGTATGTATTAAAATAGAGTACCAACCCATAATATTACAACAAATGATTGATCATTATAACATTTTGAATAATTAAATTTATATGGGTAAAAATGTAAAGGGTTGTTGACAACCTTGTCCCATTGACTACTTGTATAATTTTGAAGCCAAATATGGTTTACTAGTACCTAATTTAAAACCGTCTCAAACTTTCACATTAAAACAGTTGCTATTTAATCTACTGACATTAAACCATTATTTGTCTAAATAAATACCTACACAATTACCTATATTACACCTAAGTACTTATAAGGATTTCTTACAATGTATGAATTATTAATAGTAGAAGTAACCTAATATTAATATTTATTTTCATTTGAATTAAAGGAATACTTTAACTACTTAATGGGTACAACAAGTGTATAGCAAAAGTTAATTCAAACAAAATCGAGGACACATATTCAGTTAAAAGTACCTAAGGGCTTAAAAAAATGTCTGACACCATGGAATATTTAATTTTAAATTTTTTATATAAGGTAATTCTTTATTTTAAATTAAGTTGTAGGCATATCAATATACTACGATAGGCATCTAAAAAATAGTTTAATATTTTTTTGGTAAGTATTGAACTGATGTTGGAATGAGGAATGAGTAAAGATTAGAGGAGTATTATAAGTAAATATAACAATAATTATTCTAATTGTAATTGTGCTAATTTTTAATTATACCCGATATTAAATTTAAGTTCTATAAATCAATAAGTATCTACCTAAATATCTACCTAGTATTATAACTTTTTTTAAAAAGACTATTAACAGAGCTGGCCTTAGGCAGGAGCTTGCAGGGCCCTTGCCATCACTCAATTGTATGACATTTTGGGCTTCGTGTCGTAAAAAATTATATTTTCTGAGGCATCGCCTAAAACAAACTGCACGGACCTCACTCCACCTTAAAGCTGACTTTGACTATACTTACATTAAATACTTTTTTAAAATTGTAACTCTTCTTCACCTATTTGGTTAATACTGAGGTTAATACAATGCTTAATAGCAGTTTTTATTTTTAGTAGATAGGTAGACCTAATTAATTTCCTCAAGAGTTTCATTATACAAATTAAAAAATAAAATATGACAAAACAACTAGGTAGATGATTAATTATAAGCATATTTACATAAATAAGTAAAAATGATTAGACACCAAAATATCATTCTTTTAAAATAGTTGTAGCCTGTAGATATATAAATATTTTAAGATTATCATATTTTATAACTTCTATTAGTTTATATTTAACCTAGGTAGGTACCAAACTATTTGTTATGGATAATCCACATAATATGATGAATATGTATGATAAATTATTTTTCATGAACAGTTAAATTAGGTATATTATCATCAGACTACATTTATTGTTCATAGCAAAAAACTGCTTTAATTAATAAATAACTATGAATTATAATAGGCACTTCTTGCTATTTAATGAACTGTGTTTAATTAATCAAACTTAAATAAGATTGTTGTTTAAACTATATCATTATGATATATTTAAGAAGGGTAAATATGGGGGTAAATGTTTGACTAAATATAATGTCTAAGCTTCAATAAGAAGACAAATTGATAAATAGGTAACTTTCAAAATTCTAAATAATTCACTACTTGTATGTCTTACTCAATGTCTTATGAACGTCATTCATTCTATACAGTTTATAACTGCCAACTATCTAAAATGTTCAACGTATTGTAGTTGGTAGACAACCGGGCAATGAAAATGGAGGTATGCAAACTTCAGTTTATTTCTGGGACCTTTACCTAATAATCGTTAAACGCAAATTTTGAGACTTTATCACATGCATAATATCTATTACTATAAGCACACAGAAATAATTATGTAGATTAGATAGTTGGGAAAAACACAAATAGTTAGAATATATTCTACCACAAGCGCAGGCAACCAGACTTTAAGGTTCAGCGTCAATTCACTTGTTATAAACCGGTTGCTGGCTGTTAGAAATCTTGAATCACACAGAAGGTACAAGGAGGCAATCGGATGGCTCTGACAAGAAAAAAAACCCCCAATGCTATTGACTTACGTATATCAGTCCCGAATAGTAGCGGTCCTTGATGTTGTGAAGCACACAGGCCTCGTTCAGGCACGTTAACTCGGCCATGTCTTCACTCTTGTCGAACTTGGGCGGATTCATCTTCTGTATGCTATCTTTGTCGACGAGCACCCGCTTGCCGGTCTCGGCGATTTCCACCTCGACTTCGTCGCCTCGTTCGCCTTTGATGCCGGCCGACACGAAGCCCTGGCTCTCGTGGGGCACCCACACCAGACGTTTCTGGGTCCATTCCGCCTGTGTGGGCTGATCGTTGAGCTGATTGCGATCGACGGCCAGGTACTTCATGAACGGGTCCGATCGGTCGGCGTCCATGTCCATGGCTACGAGGGTTCGGCGCACTCGCGTACGTCGTCCACGGGCGCGATGGATACAATTGATATTATGGGTGTGTTATGTTTAAAAAAAAAAAAAAAACCAAAAACCGGTCGAAATTATCAAAAACAATATTGCGGACGCGTTTAAAAAAAAAAAACGTGTCTCGAGATTATGAATTTACACAGAAGGTAATATAAAATATAATATCAGTCGTTGTCAAAAGTCGGCGGCGGACGCGTCCGGGTTGCTGCAACGCATCTGTGGCCTGTGCCGGGTCTGTGCGGTAATGTTGTCGCGTTCGTCGGGCGCGCGCGATACGAATAACGCGATTACGGTCGAGAGGGAGCGACAGAGAGAAAAAACGGTCAAGTCTCGCGTTCCTCCTCCTCCTCCGCCGAACAACAACTACACCGAAGACGATGCGCGGTGGCGGTGGCGACTGGTGATGACGACGGTTCGCGCGGTGCGGTCGTCGTCGTGGTGGTGGTGACTGGTGGTGTGCCGCCGCCGAGTTTTTACGGTTGCAACACTATCGGTATTCGGTACCGGACTTCTGCGACCGTGTCTTCGTTCGGAAGGTATGGTGGCGCGTCCGTGTGCCGTACCAGCGTACCGTCTGTGTACCACCCGGGAGAGACTGTTCACTATTATAATAGTCCTCTATGGGTTTTCGCACGCGGTGGGACGACGACGATCCGCACACCCGCTGATAATAAAATACATTTGCCCAACGGGCGCGATGACGTATGTCGTTTAACAATAAGGACGTGCAGCAGCAGCTCTATACGTGGTGTACAACTACCATATTTTACCTGTGTATAATACTATTAATGAAATCATTGCGACCATAATAGTATGATGTCAATAAGGTTTATATACGAGTATTACGACCATAAAATATCCCAACGCTCGTGAGTCGGCAATACCCGGTAGGCCGAAAGCCGAATACGAATAATGAATATCATAATAGTAATAAAAATATATCATACGCGGCGGCATGACCGGCGCGAAAATAGTCGCGCGTGCGCGCACGACAATAAGCCGACGATCAGTTCGGCCACCAACGGAACGCTGTAATTCCCCGCGCCCGGTGTTTTTCACTCATCGCCCGCCAATCTAACTGCCGATCAACTCTACATAAGAGCCGGTCTTCGCCTGCAAAGAAAATTTAGTACCATCAATTGTGGTACAAATGGTACAATAGTACAAATTATTACTATATTAGACATTTTAATCTTAATGTTATAACTTATAAACTGACAGAGGTAAGTATGGAAATAGTCGGGCGTATGGAGCGTATTATAAATCACGAAATCAAAACTGATCAACTTACTGGTAGGTATAAGTAAAAAAAAACACAACTAAAAAACACAAAACAGACGTCTGCGACCTCGACTCCCCCAGGACATTCTACAAACGGATAGCGAAGACTCATCATCAGAAGAATAAAACATTAAGAACACACTTACACTATATATATCTATAATTTTACTTAACTGCATCAATGTAAAAAATCATGTACTCTGTATAACCCAACCCATTGTTAATAATAATACTTGTTAAAAAACAATACTTGTAATAGCACCCAGTGTGCTGAAACATTTTAAAATTAAATAAATGAAAAAAAGTGCAAAAACTCTCTAATATTTTATTTAAATGAAAACACTCGATGATCTGTTAATCTATACATTTTAGACTAAATTGGTATACCTACTGCAATATATCGTATAAATATTGAAACAATAAACTAATTAGTAATTTGTAAAGAACTTAAGAAACTTTGATAGTCTTTTTTATTTTTAACAGTTATAGGTACTGGTTTTGACATTGGTAAATGGTAGCCAATGAATGTAGGGGGTATCCCAGGTGCTGCTGCCTGTTGATATAAGGCCGCTCTTAAATTTAGGAAAAAATAAATAAAAGTCATGGACATAAAATATGTTTAAATAATAACACATTTTCAAAAAAAAAAATAATGAGTATTAAACAGTCATTCGTTATTTAACATGTGGAACGCCGATGTCAACACGTAGTAACAAGTATAGTTGACACGAGTAACCGGACGCCCATGGCTGGTGTCAACAGATTTTGACCAGCATTCCCACTTTTTTGGTCATACCTTGAAATATTATTTTTTTATAAATTATAGTATTTTCAATGATAACATTTCGTCAATCAAAACATTACTGTACTTACTAGCTGTATTTATATTTTTAACGAGGACGGAGCAAAGGTTTTTATGTGAAGGAAAACAAACCAACATTTTTTGTTCTCCCTATATTTCACTTAGAATTTAAACATTTCGCAAGTTCAGCAAATCGCAGATACATAGTTTTAAAATCAATATGTTTTTAAATATTTTGTTATAGGAATAGAAGTCATGTCAGTAAATGAACTCATTATTCTATATTTCTATAATAATTAGGCATCATTAGTGCTCATAAGAAATTTGAAAGTATAAAGTACGACCTATGTTATTTAATTAAATAATTTTACTCAAAATTAATGATAAAATAATTTTCATTAATTCATTTCATCATAATATTTTTTTTTACAATTTGGAACTAAAAATGAAACTCATTAATTTTCTGAACTCTAAAGGAACGGAAACTTAATATTTATTTAAGAAAAAAAGCACATAGAACAGAATCGATTTATTAATGATTAATTTTATTTCTAAAAGAACTAACTCATTTTTGTGTACATGAAACGTACCAAACCCTATAACACTAATTCCTACTTTCTAGAAATTTTAAGATTTTAATTAAATTTTAACTTTAGTAAACAAAAAAATATTGATTCCTTTTTAAAAAAAATTCTGTTACAGTTAATTCAAATTATAACCAGTTTTAATGTTACTTATACAAAATGCAACAAAATATCTAGGTAGGTATTCATTGTAAATTTTTGTTTAAATATCTATAGAGTTTTTCCAAAAGTTGTACTTCAAAGGCTTAGTAAACAAAAACAATTGTGATGTCTATAATGTATAGTTTAGTTTAGATAATTTTAAATTTTTGAATAAGCAAAACCTATGAAGAATCTTGTACTCAATTTATATTTTATAATAATTTTGACGAAGAAAAAAAATGTAATGTCTATAAATAACTCAAAAGGAGCTGATAATATTTTTAAATTTATGTTATGTCTAAATAATATACCAATATAAATACCTATATTGAAAAATATCAAGTAGGTATCTACAATTATTTGTTTATGAATTTGAATATTTTTGATTTTCCAAGAACTATTATTACGTAAATAGTACAGTTTTTTTTCGTGTTGAGAATTTGGACGCCCCTTCCTCCCCAACAAAAAACAAAAAAATGTTTAAACTATATAGATTTAATTTTCTACCAGAAACCATTCTCAATATTGAATCATTTTATTTGATACGAGGGGTTTTCAGACACGCTGTACTCAAAATATAAATTTAACAAATCAAAACGACCAGCCATCAACTGAAAAAATTACCCGAGTTTTCTAGAATATTTTAAAAAGGGTTCCAACAGATTCCACCTACATTTTCAAAGGGTTTCAGTTCCAGGATACAGGAACAGTAAGTAGGTAATTACCAGGACGGTTCCAATCCATGGACCATGGGCCATGACAATCTAATCATCTAAACCTGCAAGTATTCCTAACAATATTATTTTTTTTTTTTTTTTTTTTAATTGATCCTGAGCCCGGCAACTGAGGCCATTAGCTATTAGTAGGTACTGTAGGTTTTTTTGTATTGATGGTTTGTAGGTTTTTGGAACGGTAGGGGGAACACGTGTGTGTTTGTTTTGGCAGAATTTCGAATGGGGCACCCGTAGGTTTCTGCCATGCCCCGGGGGTGGGGGATGGCAGCACTTGTTCTCCGGTCACCGCGAATTGTCCGGAGAAAAATGCCGCCCGGTGGCCGAGGATCGAACCGCGACCGGCTGCGTCGCAGCGGAAGAGTCAGACCACTCGGTCACCTCGTCCCCCAACAATATTATTGTTTTATATATTATTGCAATATTTATTAAATGATTCGATTTACCCCGGAGAGTCGCAAGACATATACTTGTATTAAGAATGAGCCGGACACATGCAACCGAGAAATAAAGTTAAAAAAATATTTCTTAATGCACATGTGATGACACGAAAAAAATTTACGAAGTAGAACCACTTGTGGATTGAATGTTCTGTATCAATTTTTTCTGTTTTCATGTTCATCCAATTTTCTGTAAACATCACTACACCAGCACAAACCAGGCCTGCATAGATACTATAATAATAACGCTATAAAAGTATTAAATAATAAGTACCTGATAAGTAATAAGACACTTCAGCCATTGGAAGTCAATTTTACATGTACCCGGCTAGTGTTAAATACTAAACATTTGAATGTATTTTAAAATATATACCCGTAGAATAAAAATATAAATGAAGAACTCTTTATAATAACCTATAACTCTATCTGAAAGCAAAATTATAAATCAACTAAATTAATTCTTTAAAAATTATAATAATATAATTTTCCATTTCTTCCTCCATATGGGCTTCAAAAATCAAATGATTTGAGCTTTAAATTTCTTTATTATTTTTCAAGTTTAATCTTTTGTAATGGCTAAGATACAAGGCGGTAGGTCAATAGTTGGGTAGGTAGTATAAATGAAATTTATTGAGATATATTGTACATCCATTCAATAATTAATGTATGTAAGTAAGTACCCAAGACCCAACAATATAACAAAATATTATATTATGGTACAACTATGTGGCACTCATATTGAATTTTATTTCTGTGGGTTTTGGTTATTTAACTGAAATGTTCCTTTTTTTTGTTTTTTTTCTGTAGTCATTTTTCCAAGTACAATGATATAGGACCGTGAATGTGTTAAATACATTACACAAGTTGAACTATATAATATAACAATATAACCTAACTTAAGTACTTGCAACGTGTAAATGCTATGATGAGAGAGACCTTTAAGGTAAGCATTTCAATAAATAAACAAATCATTTCTGATATTTTTTTTCAAAATGTTACAAATTGCAATCAATTTTCAAGTACACCAATAATATAATCTTAATATGACTGTAAAAATCAAAATCACAATAAAGCAAACATTTGTAGTTTATATAATTTATAAAATTGGTATTTAATGCTTAGTAATAATTATCAACACATACATTTATAAACTGTGACTAATAACTACTTGAGAATACTCAATAGAGCTGAAATACATTCAATATTAATCACCAAACTTGTAAACATACTGATATTTTTAAGTATTTAACATTAATGTCAAATTGATGTTGATCTTCTCTTAAATTTATGAAAATGTTGAGGACATTCCTAAAATAAATTTAAGTAATTACATCTTATCATTGGATATGAATATTTAAAAATATAATGGCACAAAAATCCATCTGAATAATTATGAAATTATTAACATTCTTAATGTGTAAGTTGTTTTAAATAATAATGTATTTTCTTCATATTCATTTAGTAAATAAGGGTTATAAACAAAAGGTGTATTTAAGAAAAGGCGATATTTGATATACTCATTTGAAATATACTTAATTGATACTTATATCCAAAATATTATACTCAAGTTAATAAATCAGTGTTTGGAATTCTATTAGTTTAATATTTAATTTGTTATGTTCTTCATTTTACCACAATTAAGTAATGTATTAACAATTCAAAATATTTTAGTCTTCTAATGTGACATTTTTAAATAAATATGACATGGATTCTTTATTATGAATTCTGCGAATAGCTTCTGATAATAAAATACTTATATCCACCGTTTTGATTTTGTGGCATTGCATTTTTTGAATTTCATGAGGAATTGTATTTGTCACAACCACCTATAATAAATAAACATAATGTATTAATTACAAATTTAAACATGCTTATTATTAATTTACTTCATCAATTGGCGAAGATTCAATAAGTCTTGGAGCATCAGAAGATAAAAGACCATGAGTAGCTAGAACATAAATTTTATATGCACCACGTTCTTTCAATACTTCAGCAGCAGCTACAAACGATGCAACATCATCTACCATATCATCCTGAAAAAAACATTTATATTTTTTTAAGAAATCATCATGAATCATGTTGTTGAAAATACATATTTTTTTTTTGCACTGACCACCATAATAGCTATTCGGCCACCAACATCTCCCACTACATTAATAGGAGGTTTTTCTTTGGCTGGATGCTGTGGTACTCCTACTCCAACATCCATCGTTCTTGAACGAGACGATGATGGTGGTGGAGAATTTCTTCCATCAACCATATCGGAATCAGATTCTTTCTGTTCTCCGTGAATAACAGCAATTCCTAAACGTAAACGTTCAGCATATGATGTAGCTTTTTTTGCTGATCCGGGATTTCTTGCAACAATCACTGCATTACGATAATCAGGGATCTATTTAAATTTTTAAAACAGTTCATTAACAAAAATTCTTAATTCTTCTTTCAATAAAAAAAAATATATAACTATAATTTATAATAAAATTATATTTTTAACATAAAGGGTGTATTATGTTCTTGAGTTTGATTTAGTATAGAACTATGAATGTACAGTAACAACCTTGTATTTAAAAATATTATTTAGTATGTTGTTTAGTAATACAATTTGGTATGTTAATATGTTTTAAAACTAGCATTTGGAATATTGGAAACCTACACATTCTTGAATATACTGTAAAAGAAATGGTGATGCTCTCAAATTGTCGACTGGACATTCAAAAAAACCTTGAATTTCTTTCTGGTGAAGATCCATTGTAATCACATGAGTTAAGCCTGACGAACACAACATCTTTGCCAAAAGTTTGGATACAATAGAACCACGTTTTCGCATTTTACCTAAAGTAAAATCAATTATAAATTAATCATGAACGTTTTTTCAGTGTTTTTATTTTAGTACATTGTTTACTGTAGGGTAGATAAGGAATAACTCCAACAATGCTTTTGGCAGAAGAAGTTTTGCATGCATATGCCATGATCAAGAGTTCCATTATATTATTATTTACATCTCTAAAACAATTCCATAGAATTTAATCCATACAACAAGGTTTAAATAATTATTATCTTATAGCTAAATATAGGTAATTAGTAATTACTAAAAAGGCATATAATATGCAAGAGAAATGACAAAATAAAGGTTAAAAGTTATGATGTAAAAATGTAATCATTTAAAAATACAAATAAATAAATACTCTAAGATATTAAGAGATATAATTAAATATTTTTATAATTCAGTGTACATTAAAATTGTATTCAGAGCCAAGTGTCAATGTTTGATGATTTGTGTACTATCTTTATAATAATAATGTGACTACATCGTTATGACATTTAAATTTTAATTATTATTACTTTTTTTTATGCATATATGATACAAATATTATTATATTTAACGATACTAGGTACTAGTTTACTTTAATAGGTTCAAGTAATCAACTTAGAAATGAACCAATAATAATCATACAGAGAATCAGCCAATAAAAATATTTAAAATCAATCATAAAATAATTATAAATATTATAACTTATATGACTTATAATACATAAATATTTAATGTTCTAAGAATGCTTCATTTGTTCATAAGAATTGTTAATATTTGACTAATTAATAAGTATTACAAAATTAAAACAATTAGTAGTATAACTGAATAGTATATTTTTTATAGCAAATTTGAACATAAGCATTTTAAACAAAGTCAATGGCAAGTATAGAAGCTATCCACCTTAGTATTTTCAATAGTGAAGTAAAAAAACAATAGTTTTAAGTAGTTTAAAGAATTTGCATAGCATTTAAATCAGAGATTTCATAAATGATTATATAGTACTTAACAATATGTTTTAAGCGGTTATTTAAAAAAACATTACTTAGGAAAAATATGTGTTATGTATTAATATCTAATATTTGTTTGTAAATTTATTTATTCAGTTTTATATAAAACCAATGGTAAGTTTGAAAAATATTTTTTGCTTCCTTAAACTGTTATAGTATCAACAGTCAACACCTAGTTAATACATTTGTTAAGCAGCCAACTAATATAACTTATTTTTAGCAAATTTTAATAAAATTGCCAAGAAAACTAACAGTTAATAAAACAAACAATCATACAGAATGGATGGTTTCACAACATTTTAACAGATATTTTATATCTCGTGTGTTTTCAAATGAGAACAAACTGCTGTTTACAATCCAGAAAATCCCAGTGATAATATATAATATAATAATATAGAATATTATATATTATATTAACTAAGGAAAATCTAAGTTGTACAACAGGTATTATGAGAATTTATGTTTGTTTTTATAATTGTAAATGGCAAATACATTTACATCACAATGCCTGCCTCCTATTTAATGGTTACAAAAGACTTCTAGTATCAAATTAATTATAATTCAATTATTAATACATACTTTGAACCAGTTTGAATAATGTATATGTCTTTTCCACGTACAGAATCACTTATTTGGACAGATGTTTCTCGGTTTGTGGTATAAGAAACGGCGCAACGAGCCGGTTTTACACCAAGTCGACTGTGAATATAATATTTTAAATAACACCATTTCTTGTGAAAATAAAAAAAGTGTATAAATTATAATTACCGAGCGACCAAATTGGCTAATTCGAGGTGCGAATTTCCGCTAATTATCATGATATCCGTCGATGTAGCAATGTCCATGATGATTAATACGTTTGGCCGCCTTCGAAAAGTATTAAATATTTCCAAATTGTTTAAAAAAATCGACAACTAGACGGAAATACTTGCAAACACCCAATGGCTCATGTGTAGAATTATAGAATAATATTAAACATCGAGGTTTGATCGATTTGAAAATAAATGAACTTGATAAGCCTAATTTTTATTTTTTATCAGCAACGTCGGGGATCAAAGACGTTGTATTGTTATGGCGATAGCAGAGGCGGCGCACTTGTTGATTGTAAATGAATTGTTTAAAAATCAAAATCAAAACAATATATTTTATGTTTTTTGACCTTCGTTTATTGTCGTGTATAAAAATGATATAATACTGCAATGTACTTTATTGTTGGCAATTTGTTATATTATTCGCCGCTTTATTTTTTTTTATTGTGCATCTTTTTAGATTTTAGTACTGTCTTTGGCGCGGTACATGGTATACTGAACGTTACTGAACTTAACTCATACGATCACGAATTGCATCCGTGACTGTAGATATTAATTATAAATATTATAGTTATATAACAGGATAAATGGTTATAACTTATAACATTAAAATCATTACCTATCTAAAATTGTTTTTCGCAATAATTAAAAGTCGAACGGTCTGCCATGTTATCGGTTTAATTGCATAATTGTTAGGTATTATTTTTAATTTATAATTATAGGTAGGTACTTAGTACTTACTATATTTATACCTAAATAATATGGGTCACCGTGCGTCGTGCATACGAATTCAATAATAATATGGAAAAACTGAACAGACATTGAAGGTAAAACATTAAAACAATGATATTCGCATAGAGATTGATTTCGCACAATGTAAATATTTCTGACTCGAGTAAGTAGCTACTTAAATTGAAAAATTATTGTAACTATCAAAAATTATCAAAGTATCTTATTTTATATTTTTGACACGAGATATTGCATAAGATAAATCACATTGACTGCCATACTGTATGACCGCGGGCTCTCATCTGCAGCACGCATATTTGTCAATGGAATATTTTTCTTGGCGTTTGACTAATAATGAATATTTTTTTATGATGATCCGAGGAAAACATTTTGCATCGAACGATTTATAAGTTGCCTTAGACATATTCAAAACTATACACTCAATATTTTGTCAAATCATACTATTTTTAAACATAATGAATCGGAAAACTTAATTTATTCAAAATGCATGGCATCGAAAAAAGAACGTGGTCCTGTAGGAAAAACACTCATTTGACCGTGAGCGGTCGCAAAGCAGTCAAAATGTTTTAGAGGTAAACACCAATTATCTCAAAATACCCTACTTTATATTAGGAAATATTTTTTTTTTTAGACGATTTAAAACCACCACTAAATAATAATCATCATATTTACAAAATCAATATTTTTACTTTTTTAAAAGACTGCATTTATTTTTAATTTCAGACTACGGAGCGGAATATTTTCTTTGAGAATTTCGAAATTCAATATTACATTTTGAACGAGTATAAAATTAATTAGTCCATAAGTATTTTTGAAGTATATCCAGTGATCACAGTATAGTGCCGGATATTTGGCAGGGTTAGGGATGCCACTCCATGTGAAATACTACATGTAGTACTACATTAATCAACATTTTAAATACCTAAGTACTCATAATACTTTTATAACCGGTCGGGGAAGTCCTCGGACTCAATTGAAGTGAGTAAAAACTAAAGGTTTAAATCCAGCATTTGCATAGGTATAGCGTGTATATGTTATGCGATAACTAGACGGAGACAACACACATTTTGTTAGAGAACGTATTAAATATAATAATATAATAATTTTTTTACAATTATTATATTAAAGTGAATGTTTACAGAAACAGTTCAGTTACATAAACGTGTTGCGGCCCTATAATAATATTATGCGAGCCGAGCAGCGTTCGTGCAATCCTGCACATTTCTGGCGTGGTTTATAATTAATATACGCTTTACGACCTATACGCTGAGTTTTAACCAGAGTCCGGAAATTAGGGTCGGAAAGTGTTTTAAACGAGTGTTTAATGACCAACGTTGTGAATTTAAGAGTTGAGTTTATTTTTGTACAACATAATTTTATTTTAGGGGATTCGATACCGACCATTTTTAAGGAGTTTAAAATAGGCAATTCCCTAAGTGTGTGCGTGCAGATCGTGTACATAGATGAGTTGTAAATAACCATTATATTGTATAAGTCTGAATGACTGAGTAAAATAAATATCGGAGCGCTCTTGCACGTGCACGCTGCAAATATTGTCGATAACGTGCCACACGGAAATTAAAAAAAATTAGTAGAAACACACACGAGATTGAGTCTCCTGAACCCACAATTTAATTAGACACCAACAAACCCAAATTTGGTGCTATATTTTGCATTTTTTCAAGATTTATTTAGCCTTTTTAGTTTATATTTTTCCTTTCATTCCACTGATTAACAATTTTCCGATACTATACTAACCTAACCTAACCTAACCTAACGTACATCATCCTTAATTGTTGTCTTTATTAACATTTGCAAACATTCAGTTTCAGCATAATTTGGTAAAATTATTTACATTTTATGCTCAGTTCGATACCTATATACATTATTGAGAAAACGTTGTGAGGAGATTGAGGAGACTTATTATTTAAAAGTTTAAAGTTGAACTTATAGTTCCATTTCGACGTGTATAACTAATTATATAATCTTAGAATCAAATAGAACAACTAGATACCATCTGCAGGCTGAAACCGATTGTGTGCGGGGGGAGAGGGGGTGCAGCGTAGTTCGGACACCCCTGAACAAGGACTATCTATATACGGTCATAAACGAGCTTCAGATCCGCCAATGATTTGTATATTGTATATATATATATATGTACAAGTTAGATAACACAGCGCGATGATCATACAGCTGCAGCGCAGATAAAAAACTGCTGGCCTTATGTTATAAACCGTTGGCAGCCAGCAGAGGGACCCGCGAGGCCGCAAGTTGGTACGACTACGACAACGACGCCGCCGTCCGAGCGCTTCGGCGAACGCCCACCCCAAATCGTTAAGGCGCAACCCTCTCGCGTTGACACGATACATATAATAATATATATTTTCAACGTATATTTATACATATATATATTGAACAGCGAGCGGCGGGGTGGGTGGTCGCGCCGGGCGGGACACAACGACGATAGCGGTGGCCTAGCACGCCTGCACCCCCCCCCCCCCCCCAACATCACCCCCGCGGAGCCGTTGCGAGACGAGCGGCGGCGTCGTCGAAAAATCAATGAGCGCCGTTATCTCGGCAAAAGCTCTCTCCTGGCCGCCGCCGCCGCCGCCGTCGCCTCGTCGCGCGTTTGATAATACGCGAGTTTTGTACACAAGCTGCAAAAATACCAAAACAAAGGAACAAAACGAAACGAAACCCTCCGCTGGCCGCACACTATACACGGGACGGAGCAATATCATAACAATATATAGGTACGCACAGCTGCTATAGTGATATTATTATACAGTTAAATATTGTCTATCAATCATATCTAATATATTGGCCGCCGCGACCTCATTAATAATTATTACAAATAATATCGCGCAAAAGTCGGCCGTCCCGCGTATCGTGTCCGTCTCGCCGGGAACGTTTCGGTTCGCCGTCGTCCACGATATTATAATAGTATACAGATCGTAAACCGTCGTCGTCGATCGTTGCAAAGATGGATGCTGGTCCGCAAGCCTACGGGGCCGGCAAAGTCGGTGGCGAGTTCAACGTCCAAAACTTTGTCCGCAAGCCGCACGTGTTCGTCAGGCTGCTGTCGTTGGTACGTACGATGTGAATATTAAAAATATAATATTTTGACAATATTTAGCCTGTATACAGGCGCACACGTGTACCGTACGTTATATACGTGAATCAGTGCAATACAAGCACAGGGCCAAGTATATGTTATGTCTTGTGCTGCTGCTGCTGCTGCAAGGACGTGACCATATGGGACATTGCTCTGGGCCCGATATCGAGTGGGGACGTTCAGCGTTACACGACTTTTAAACACTATTGCAGTCTGACGTGGGAGGGGGGCCCATATTTTAATATTCGCCGAAGTACGAATAGTTTAAAAAAATATAAATATTTTATGATTTGTGAGTGAAATAAACGCAATTATCACTATGCAGTATACATAGTGTTAATAATACGACGTTCTTTTTTATCGAACAACGAAGATTTCAAATTTCAATACTAATATTTTATTACGTGATTTAACCACGAATAATTTTATAAGCGAGTAGGTACATAAGTACGCGAGAGTATATACATTTTTTAATGTGTTGTGCAAAATCGTCATTAGGTTACTGCTCGGGTTATTTGTATTGTGCATTTACATATTTTTACCGTTCGATCACATATTGTGTGCCAAGTAAGCACAAAACATGTTTCATGAAAGAGTGATTAAAAATGCGAATTCTTTTACAGCATATTATTAATTGTGCATACTTCAAGATCTTCAAGGTCATATCAATTGGTTTTTTTATAGAATATTGCACTGGTTTGTTACTTGACGTGCAAATTCGAAAAAATGAAAACAAAGATTTTAACAAAGACTGTCAATTCAGTTGTAGCACAAAACATAAACTCCCCCTAGTACCTATACTTCCTCTGCAATTATTTTTTTTTTCTGTATTTTACCAAGTACCTATGCCCTATGGGCAGGTTTACTATTTTTATGGAAATGATACGGTAGGTTATACATTAATCAACAACAAATCAATAAAATATATATTGCAGCTGAAACGTGTTTAATTTTCATTCAAGACCAAAATAATAACTTTATTTTTTAAAAACATGGTTTTAACGGGCATATTATAATATTATCACTGCAACACGGCCATTTTTGGTGCATAAACGCATATTTTTAAGAACACATTCCGTGATTTATATATAAATCCCGACTTTTTACTCATAGCATATTAATATACTGAAGTGATTAGGTATACATATATATATTATATATAAATATTATAAGGCCATTAAGGGCCCATCCATTATTCTGGAACCGTGGATTGGTAAATCGGGCCTTCATAATTAATAATAATATATGCATACTAAACACATATGATATATACTATAGCGCGCGTATTATATTTTTTCCGTCTCCGTCGACCCATGTACGATCATGATCCGCAGATGCTTGTCGCTGTCGTCACGCGTTATTATAACATTTATAACCGTATAAGGTTAGTATGTGGCTGCCCATTAGAATAATATAAAATGTATAAGTGGGCGGGGAATCGGATTTATAACATTACCAGCAGTGTTGTAATAATGCCGTATATAGAATGTCTTTGCATCCGACACGGGAAACATATAATAGCGCGAAATTTCACTGCGCCTACGCAAAGTCAAAATCGTGGCTCCGATTGATATCGGAGCTTGAAATGTTAACTCCTGAAGCAGTCGTTCAACTCAAAAAGGATAATATTTTCGAGATGTAATGCATCATACGAAGGAGTTACAGTTATAGTTGTTATAATTTATGCTATTGTATAATATGACTTTAGACGCTTACGTCATAATCAAAAAAATAGCTTACAGCGCTATTTTAATTATATTTAATTTAGATTTTGATTGATGGAGTTTTCTGTATAAGTACTGTAGCATATTTTGTTAGATGGTCGGAGACAATATTATAGTATATATATACACACACGGGTATACTAACTTACTCCTCTAAAACCATAATATTAAATAAAACTAAATATGTTAAGCTACATATTATCAGAAAAAGAGTGTGCTGCAAAAGCTTCTATGAATCGATGTGCAAATGTCGTAGGAGGTGAACGGCAGAGTATTGACGTGCAGTTTAAAAAAAAAAGTGAAGAGCATCATATCCTTCAACTGCTCCATCATCACTTCAAACCACAGTATAATAGACGTATAGTCCTCCAAATATATGAAAAATCATTACAATATTTCAATACGGCAGTATATTATTATATTTTGTATAGGTGAAATGTAAAATATATGAATACTTACCAAATGGTTTGAGGATTGCATTCAAGACACTGAAAAAGCGTGCATATTTAAATTCACTTTGTAATATATTTTTTTAATTCAATAATGTATAGTTAGAAAAAACTTATCAAGGAGGTATAGATTACCTGGTTGGAGTAATGCGAAAGTAGTTATCCGTCCCCGGTTCTCAGTTTAAAAAAAAAGGTATTGTTTATATAAGTATTGACCTAAACGGTACGATTAAAAGCACGATAAGGCAAGTTTGGTATAAATAACCACTACCTATTAAAAATTGAATAGTTAAGAGCGAGAGCGGATATGGTCAGTTTTTACTTATCATTATGACGTAATTTCTTTGTTATCGTAAATATAGTAAACTGAAATTAAAAAAAAATAATGATAATACATTTAAGTAAAGTAAAGGGATAATATAAGTACGAAATGTAATGTATATAATATATATATTTTATAAAATATAATAAATAATGATGAACGGAATTTCGAAATATGTATATTATGTTTTCCCTACTTTTTGTGATAAACAAAATAAATATGAATTATATTTATGATTATTATTATTTTTCTTTGGCAAAATAAAAAATATGTATCTCAACTATTGAACTATCTGCTGATTCTGAGCGGAGCGATGAATGCATTGATGTTACAATGATGTGAGTTTTTTTTTTCATTTTTTTTTTGTGTCTGTCATCACAGTTTGGGGGATCGATTTTTTTTAAACAGCAACTTTCCTCATAGGAAAGTGAATTTAGTTGGTGTATTCGGGAGGTCAAAATTTAAAATTTACAATAGTTGTCAAAAGCGAAAGGAAAAAAAACAAAAAAATAAGGAATACCGAGAATTTTAGTTTTTAATGTAACTCTAAAAAAATGACTATAGACACATGCAATTTTCACTAAATGTTTGTGTTAGCATTTACTATACAGTATACACTATAAATTGTTTTAAATATTTCGACTCATGTTGAACTATTTATAATCATATGAAATTTTCGATTATTTACTTTTTTTAAACTAATGTCGATAAATAATTGTTCGCTCTATCCAAAAATTTGAAAATTTAATACAAGGTTTCTCGTAAGTTGTTGTTAGTGGAAATTAAAAAAAAAGTTGAGCTTAAATCCACAATAATTTTGCGTTTGAATTCAGAATGCTGAAAAAATTCGTAAGAATCACGAAAATTTGTAAATTATTTTGAGTTAGAAATCATAAAAATTTTTCTTTTTATATCTAAGATTTAAAAATGTTATACAAGATTCCTCATAAGTTTATCTATCTTTATCACAAATAAATAATTCTACCGGAAAGTCAAATTAAATTTTTATGAGCGTTTGAAGTTGACATTTTTACAACATTGGATATTCACTCCATTTCTCATACAGCGATTTTTTTATTTTTTTGTAATTTAAAAACCAATAACTACAGATACTTGAAATTTACACCATATGTTTATATTATCAATTCCTATACTTTATACAATTTTAAAAATCAACTAGTTTTGAGCTGTTTACGGAATTTTCAATTTTCAAAAAAAAATTTACTAGTTTAGCTAAGAGTTGAACATTTAAAACAAAGTTCCACACAAGTAAGCTATTCTGTAAACAAAAAGTCTAAAAATATATAAGCATAGTTTTTTTTTTTAGTTTTTTTATGTGTTAATGTGGACGAAATTTACATATTAAATTACCAAGAATAATGATTTGTGTTATTTTGTTGTAAATTAAAAATATTATTCGTAAGTACTTGAAACTTTTAAAGTATATTATTATATTTTATACACACAATGACTTTTCAAATGTTTTTTCGGCAAAAATGAATTTAATCTACTGCGTAGTACTAATGCTTACTAGTAAAATAAATTACTTTGATCACAATAACAATATCATCAAAATATATATTAAATTACTAAGTAATATTATAGACTGACTGACAGTCTTCGCTCAGAATTGTTTTTCGCATACAATGATTTTATATCATTGAATTCAAATTTAACACCATTCACTATAGTGACCCACTTGTAACTTATTGTACAGCAGAGCGACATCCACTTACATGCTTTTTCTAAAATAATATTTGTTATAATAAAAGTCGCGAGTTAAGTACGTTACACCTTTTAAGTTTGAAAAGTAAAGTGGTGAAAGTATGTAAAATATTACATAGTTTAATAGTTACATTTATCTTCAAAATGATCATGAGTTATTCAGTTAGATGTTTAGGGAAGTTTTTATCAATACATATTACTATCTTATTTTGGACGAAACAATTCTAATGTATACGTTTTTAATACTAAACAGACATTTAAATACATACAACAATTATTTTGATTTCATTAAGTGCTCTTTTTTGAGTTTAATTTATTTGTTATTGACCCATTTTACTGAGGGCCGAGGGACTCTACAGTAAATTTTTACCTTTTTAGGAATATTAATAGTATTAACCTTTGTTACGAATCATCAAATTAAGTTACTATAACTAGTACCTAGGTAGGTATAGACGTAGGTTAAAACAATTGAACAAAACTAAACAGTTAGATACATGTTTTCGGTGACCAACTTGGTCTGCGATGAACTTTCTGTGAGAAGAACTTAAGTTTTACCAAAAACTGTCAAAGTATATTATAATATTATTGTCTCGACACTAATGTTTATCAATTATATATTATATATTTTCTTATCTTTAAATAATTATTTTGTGTCATATAATTGTTTTAGTTGTTTGGTTTGATCGTTTATTTTTGTGCATCATCTGGCTCATGGACTACAGACACAAAAACCAACGAGGAAGTATGCATGTTCAAGCTTAAGAGTTTTGGATGTCACATTGGTGGCGTGGTGGGCTTTACGTCAGTTATCGGAGCAGCTGTATTTGTCGGCGGCGAGTATTATTTCGAAAACGTGCCGTCGGTAAAAAGCCGCAAACATTACGTGCTCATCGACCTTGGATTCTCGTGTAAGAACAATCGATAAGCGAATATATTATAAAACTAAACTCTTGACACGTATCATTAACTTACGTAGAGTTTAGTTACTATAATTTATTTTTAGTATTTTATAAACGTTAAATAGATTTAAAAATAACTCAACAATTGTTGTTGCGTTTTATCTATACGCCATTTTGTTACATTAAAAATGTGTTTTTACGCTGGTTCCTATTGATGTAGGTAGATAACATTGTTAGCAATAAGATCTGACAATTATGTAAGTCATATAAATATGTAAAAAAAAAGATCAAATTTTTATGAGCGACATTATCACCTAAGGTTTTTACTATGACCAAATGTGATCATTTAACAAAGTATGGATTAACTATTTTAATTTTTGTTTTCGAAAGGTGAAAGTAATTTTAGTTCAGTATTGACGCTTAAGATTATACACCTATATATAGTAACATTTTATAATATTCAAGTTGCTTCTACATAAACTTGCAGAACTAGATTCAATTATTTCAATAAGTGGTTAAAGTTAAAAAATCCTCTATTGAACATTATACTAAGTCAAACGTTAGATATCGTTTAGTAATGATCAATTTAATATTTTAATTTTAATTTATCACCTCTTTTAATTGTATCTAAATAAATAACATGTTTATTTTTAGGCGAAAGTAGGCAAAATATTCGCATCACATCCGTACCTTCTATTAACATATGTTATTGCATTTCAGGTCTATGGTCGTTTTGGAATTTTTTACTTTTCATTTATCTAGCTGATACATGGGGTAATACACCTGATTTCCCTGATTCAATTAGCACTGCCAATCCAACCACTGCCATTTATTTTGCATTATTCGCTACTTTTTCTTGGGTAAGTACAAAATTATTTTGTGTTTCATGTATGTGTTACAACTGATTAAAATAATATAATAGTATAGCACATCACAGTATAGTCATTTATCACTTACGTGTTTGATTAAATTTTGTTATAGGGGACTTCTGCATACTTCTCATACCAAAGATATAATATGGGTGTCGATCCAGCATTTATATCATCTTTTGAAGCCGATCAGTTTGGAGCATACGACGAAACGCAAAATAACAGTAACAATGAATGTCCGTTTAATAAACAGATGTCGGGTATGAGTTAATATAATTTCGAGATTCAAAATTTAGATATTATAAATATTATTTTTGTTTACACCACCATACATACATACATATTACCCTACATGGCTTATGTGTTAATACGTCTTCATAACGATTCGAAACCGTTAATGAGTAATGCTAGTTCATATTTTTTTTGTCTTGAATCTAGTTATTAGTTAATATATGACAGAGTTAATATATGACAGGGGCGGATAGCCATTTTTTGCTATAAGTGGAAAATGTTTGAAAGGCCATGGACGAATATTGCTCAAATGCCACATCACAAATAGCAGTAACTAATTCGTTGAACATATATATTTTTAATTTTATGACATTTATCTATTTAAATAATTTAGTTACTCTCCGCAAACATTTTTTATTACTTATTCGCATATACAAATTAACAATATAATAAAATTATAATTTTTAGTTTTAACTTAATATTTATTATATAAAAATACAATTGCCTATATAAAATGTTTATACATAAAATATATATTGTATAATATTTCAAATACAATTCATCGAAAAAAGAACGTAGTTCCTTCTTGGGCCTCGAGGCCACCAATAGTTAGGGCCCAATTCCAAAGTGAGAAAATCCCCATTCACATAGGCCTACCCAGCCTTATAATAGGTATATATGTATGAGGTATTTATGTCAAATGTAAAGAAGAGAGAATATTATATTAGCTTACAAGATATCATATTAAGTTATACTCAACTTAAAAATACTTATTATTACTATAGTAAATTATTGTATTTATTTATTTGTCTTATAATCTAGGTGAATATCAAACTCAAGCTTACTAAGTACACAATCAGTTTTTCAACGATGATACTGAACATGCCAGCAGATTGTGTTTTTACCAAACATACCAAATTACTTATCGCCGATGGTATTACTGGTTTTATTACTTCACAATAACTAAACAACGTATCTTATTGAATAGTTATAGTTGCGAGTAGTATCAATTTTTTTGAAATCTGTAACAAAATGATTAATAATTATTATGATAATATGTAATTTTTTTTTTCTTGATATACTTATTATATCATTACATTTTTCAACTAATATTCTATACATTATTGTTGTTGTCCATTTAAACAAACATAAGTAAATCTTAGTAAAAAATAATGTGAAATAATTATTGGTATTGTTAATAGTTTTTTTCTTTAAATACAATTATTAATATAACATGCGTCGATGAAAGATAAAAACGAAGAATAATGCATCATGGCGCTAAGTTTAACGATACAATTTTTAGGGGTTATAAGCTCCATAACATAATATGCATAGATATGTGTATGTATATTATACTGTTATAAGTAACGTACAAAAAAAAACAAACATTATTCTAATCAATCTCTATAATAATAATGTTCTCTTTCTAAAATATAAGTGACAAACATTTTTTTTCGAAATAAATATAGAAGCAATTATTACCCATATCAAAATGTCGCAGGCAATATTAGAATTTAGTTCTAGGTATAGAAATCATATTATAGTAGTAGATACATCATCATGATCAATATAATAATTATTCTGTGCGATTATTTCGAACGCATTTCTGTTTTGCCGTATCAGTATTTTGTCGGTAGATACCTCCTATATACCTACCTATCTTAACATTATAATATATATTATACTATTATATAAATTATTAATCAACTATTAATATTAACATAATTACTATATTATTATTATTACATACAAGTGTTGACGCGCATATATATTATATATTTTTTTTCTTAAAATATATTTGAAGTGATGAGAAATATATATGCATACGGATTATTTATGTTGTGGGTTTTGATTACCTATATGTTTCTTTATAGCTAATAAAACGATGTGTTCGATGTCTTGATCAAGAATAATGAGTTTTTATATTTTTATTCATGATTTTTTTCCCTCGAAAGTTGAGGAGTTTACTGCATAACGGAAACGGTTGTACCTACCCGATTATGTAATTTTTCTTAACCCAAAAATAACGTTGTTTTCAACATTAGAGGACAACTCACAATATACGCCTAAAGAAATTGTGTATTACAAGTGATGAATAAAAAATATTACCTATTGTAAAAAACATAAGTAATTCGACTTTTAAAATGTTTTTGTTCAATTAAAAGTATTGATAAATAATAATTTTAATTTTTTAATCCCAGAGTATTTTTTAATAGCAATGGCGTTTAGACTATATTGGTATTTCATTTGAAATATGCTAGTTTTTTTAGAGTTGATTTTTTGCACAAACATTTTTAATTTTTACACTTTTCCGGGGTGCCCCCCCTCCTCATGGGATTCTTTCTATCTCCTGTCCTTCTATTTATTTTTGTTCTCATTTTACATAATTTGCTCATTGTGTTCCTATAAATGCAGATTGTAAGTGAGTCTTATTTTGTGACAATAAAAAGAAACAAAAGTTTAAACCTCCATGCCTTCCGTAATACATTACTCATTGTAGTTTACAAACTCTATATTTATTATTTGATAGAATTTAAGTGTTATCTAGTGCATGGATAATTGATAAAATATTTTTCAAACGGTTGTGGCTCATTGCCCGGGATACTATGGAAACCTTTAAGTCATTAGTTCTTGTAGCTGAACATAGTTTCCAACTTAGAAGTTTGTGATCACATTAAAAAATGTACACCGATAAAGTCTGATATTTCGTGACGTTTAACATTTAAAGGAGTTATCCCGTGGGAACAAGGTACCTACAGAATAGGTCCTACACATATCACGTATCAGTTTGATACGAGAGTTGATATAAAAATCTTAAAAATTAAAAAAATTTATAAAGCGCAGTTTCACCTAAGCATTTATATTTTCTTCAACTGGACCATCCGGGAAGTACATATTCTGGTTTTAATATGGTATTAACAATTCGTTTTTCTCATCTACGGTATGTTAGGTACATGTTTAAATATTTTGTATTTTCATAGTTGGAAATCGATTGATCTTCATTTTATGTGGTATATATTTATTTATATTTGTTGGTCTTTTTTATGTAATTTTCTATTTTTATCTGAAAATATATTATATAAACAAAAAGAATAGATTTTTAAGAAATCCATATTTTTGTTGTTATCGCAGTTACATAAATATGCAGTTAATTCATTAACACGTCCTTTGAATAACTTTGAGCAAATCTGCTTACATTATAAATTCATCAAAATACCATATTTTCTTGAACACAAAAATGTATAATTTCCATGTATTTAGTCAAATACTCCTTATGCATAAAATGTTTCAAAAATAATATTGTTAAATTATTATTTATTTATTATAGCCATAACTCTATTTATTCATTTCTCAATATTAATAATAATAGATAATAATAACAATAATGATATTACCTTATACTTTTTCCAAATGTTCCACGTCATGTTTGGATTCAATCGTGTTGAGTTTTTCCAATGAATTACGATTAAGATTATTTTGGTCCAATTAAAGTTTTGTCAATTTTCTTGTTCTTATTTGTACACATTATTTAAAATTGTTTTATTATTTTTTTTTTTTTTAAGCCACTTGGCGTCATAATTATCACGACGTATTTATGGTATATTATATAATATGTATGAATAAATAAATAATAAACCATATAACCTTATACCTGATATACCCGCATTTCATTAATAAGGTTCTAGTTGCGATAAGTACCAATAGTGTCCCATTCCCTTTTCGGCAATTCCACCAACATACGAGTAAAATACTAGATTTTCCGTGATATTGGGAGTTTGAGTACTTTTGCAAGAGATTATTATCATTTATCAATAAGTAAACACGTGTTTAGTTTACAATTATAAAATGATTATTATATTTTATTTAGTACTTTACTATATATTATGTTTAAAGACGAATGTTATAATAACTGAATAATATTCGAGGTTGCCCGTGTTGATGGTGAATGTTGACCTGCCTGCTGTGTGACATTTTAATGAGCAATAATTGGGACGGTGTCGAAAAGTTTCGAGAAGCAATATTTTGTGTCGGTAAATTTCATAGTGTAATTCATAGTATAATTTATGTAGGAAATATGTATAATGTATATGATACATAAATGTTACATCTTACATCCACCAAATTAAATACCTATTTAATTATTCCGTGTTTCTGCCAAAAACAGTTTCTACATAAATTTCTTAAATAATATGTATTATATTTTTCTAATTTTACAATAATGTTTATTTTAGATTCTGAGAAATTTTCGCTGGAAATAAAAAAAAAAGTTTAAAAGCTATTATACAGAAGTCAGAAAGCTTATTTAAAATACAATAGAATACTGAAAAACAGTTTATTGCACATTTTAATAAATACAATATAATATATACCTAGATGAAATAAAATAAAAATCATTTTTTTACTGTAAGAATAATAAAACCGTGAGTTTGTCAGATGTAGTATAATAATATAGTCAAGAGAAAAAAGTTAATCATTTTTTTTATTTTTTTTTTTATATAATATTAAAACAACGTCAATATTTCACTGAATCTAGAGTAATCATTATTTTAAAATTAAAAAAAAATACACAATGTACAATATATTATACATTTATATGATGGAAACGTGTTAGGCCTTTACTCTCAGTCCTACACTCCTATTACTATTTTAGTGTTACTGTAGTTTACTAGTTTTTATCAGTTCCGAGTAAACAGAGACAGACATAGAGAGAGAAAGAGAGAGAAAGAGAGAGAAAGAGAGAGAGAGAGAGAGAGAGAGAGAGAGAGAGAGAGAGAGAGAGAGAGTAGCTTTAGCAGGTTAAAGGAGTAAATACATTTTAGGAAGTTTGAAACATGTTTTTAAAGTTTCATGTACAGCATATGCAATATGCTCGGAAACTGGATGTTGATCGTACTTCAAATCTGTCAAAATTATAAAATTCTCATTAATTTTCGAGAAAATCGTAAAAGAACTGTTATAATAGTAATATGTTTACGGTCAAAACCCATAACTGCACGGAGAGCTCCGTTCGGAATCGGTTTTTGACTGTAATGATTAATCGTTTTTAGATTTAAAATGACAGCACACTTTTAACACACCCGTCCTTGTAACAACCTATCCGAAACGTGCAATTACCACTAAGCCAAAATCACTGTCAATGTTTAACGACACGAAAGAAGGAACACATAATATAATATGTAATTAAAATCAATTTTTTTTGAAAACCTTTATTACTATATTTAACTTCTGTAATAGTTTTATCGTTTATAATAATACAATACCTATAATATAAATTACAACATTATTCCATGATAATAAAATAATTATTACCTTTTTAACTACTCTAATTTTAACAATAGTTTTGCCTTTTCAGAAATCGGTGATATATTATATTTTATAATAATATTTTATACTTATAAATTATCATAATAATAAGTACAACAATAAAATGATTACAAAGAAATTAATTAGATCATTTGTAAACCTAATGGGTTATGCTACCGAGGGTCTTTTTTATCGATAAAAAAAAATTATTACAAGAATGATGAAATTTAAATTTAAAACGAATACTAAAGGTGGCTTATTTGGAAGTTAACCTAATTATTTATACTTCACGGTAGTTCTTATTACAATTAGGCATAGGTACATATTTTATATAACTTAAGATGAAATGTTGAAATCATAATTTTTACATTACTTTTGTAAATTATTATTGACGATGTTAAGCATTTTAGGTAAGATTTATAAGGAATTCTTATAGTATATGATAATACCCATTACCTAGCAATTGAAAATTTTTACCACTTCTGAGTGTGCATCGGAAACAAAATGTATATAATGTGTTTTCAAAAATATTATTATTACACCGCACTGTCGTTCCGCTTCGATAAGTTTGAATATTGTCTACAGCACTTTCTATATTGATCCGACAGTTGGAGTAATGCATAATGCAGTACACTCCAAATCATCTTTGGGTTCAGCGGTCGAAAAATAGCAAATATTTGAACCAATATCAGTATATAATAACAAAAATGAATAAAATATTTCAAATATTTGTAATACGCTAAACTGTAATATAATATGTCTTATACAGCTGTGGTTTAAAATAACCAATTTTATGAGGTTTTGACCGAATATCAACTGCAGCAGGCTTATAAAAACTATTTCAGTGAATTCGAAATACGTATGGGTAATATGGGCGAGCAGCTACACTGAATTAATTGAAATTAAATCAAAACTTCTACCCAGTTGATATATTCAATCGAGTTTAAAAGCAAATATAGGTATAGGCGCATTCGTTTTGTATACTACTTTTAAAATTTGTTTAAAGTAAATTAAATATATTTTATAACTTCAGATGTTTTATATTTTTTATAAACAAATTAAAACCTTAAAGTGATGTTTAACTCACTCACTGATTATGAATTTATTTTTAATATATTTCCATCTATATATGATTGTTCAATAATATGTTTGTAATACGCAGTCCTCACGTTTTTTACTTATTCGAGATATAAATTAAAAACCAAATTCTAATATTTTATATTGTTAGGTACATAAAAATATTCGATTCGTAATAATTTTATGTCAAATTAAAAAAAAATAATTGTTGAACACTTAAACGGTTGAAGCCATATTTTATTATCGTGCAAACTATATATATGGTCGTGTGATTGAATTCAATTCACTGAAATTCGGTGACATTTAAAATGATTTCCATTTTACACTTAGAAATGTCTGTTGATCCGCAACAATCTTATTTTATAATACCATATCGAATCATAATAATCCAAAGCAGCCGTAGTGTTTAATATTATATCTGTGTTAGTGATAATAATAATAATAATAATAATAATAATAATAATAATAATAATAATAATAATAATAATAATTGTTTCGACTTTCAATCGTAACTTCTCCGAGAACGAAATATTTTGTTTAAAACAATAATAATATTTATATGCGAATATACCGCGATGGCGTTTAAAACAATAACAATCTGCGATATTATTTGACTCGAAAATTCATCCGTACGATATAATCAAAGATTAAATATTAGGTACACTGCAGTGGCCGATATTAATATTAAAATAAATAAATTATATAAACTTAACGCCCGAACACTATACAATTGCAATTGGTAATAAGCGCACATGCCGCTCGTATATAACATTAACGCGAAATTATTTTCTATTCAATTTGTTTTGCTAAACATTATGTTTGACAGTCTGACGATTAAATTAATCGATCCATTGACATTCATAATCATATATAATACATAGTTGCCCATTATAAGCTGTGACATTAAACGGCAACTTTTATAAAGGTTATAATGTATTCGAAAAATATAGAGTATTAGCAGTGGCTCTGTTTGCTCGACCCTCTACGGTAATGAATACAATATATACATAAAATATAATATTCTAATATAGGTACGCTTTATAAGAGAATATTTTGATGTTTTGTCAACTTTTCGAAAGTTCACTGTATTTTATTTTGTGTAGATACTGCCGGAACGCGAGCCTTTATGTTATAATATTATAGTAAGTATGTATAGAGGTAGGTACTAAATTATTTTGTCAATCATTCCTTTTAATATTTTTGATTGATTACCTGGTTTTAAAATCTTTGTAATAAAACTACGTTAAACGTTTATTAATATTTACTATATTAAAAATATAATATTGTATAAAATATATTCTTAGTGCATGAAGGTTTAAATGATATGCAAATTTGTACTATAAAATAACGCTTAAAAAAAAACAAAATTTAAAAATATGAATATCACTTAACTTTTACCATTTTTAAGAACATTATTTATAAATACCTGTGAAACTCAACGCATGATTTACTTCGGCTAGTTACTGAAAGTTAAATGTTGCGCACACTTGGCCTACCTATATCAATCATGACAATATTAATTTTGTTCAAAATAATAATATTATATTATTATGTAATTAGTTTTAAGATTTCACAAGTTGTAGCCCGCATAGGTAATAGGTATGCACTCTCTTTCTTCCTCCGAAAGCATCTCAAAGTTTAACGAAGTGACTTTATTGAGTTTTGTTATCACTTCATGTTACAACAAACATTTGTAATGTGCAAAGAAAGTAGTATACTGTTCAATATACAATTTATACTGATCTGAATAAATCACATCACATGTCGACATTCGTTAGCCGTATAACGTATTACCCCACGAGCAAAACATTTACCTATCGGTTGCAGCTAACGATTGCGACGAGTCAATATTTTTACATTTCACTGACCGAATAAATACATAATAAATCATCGTAAATGGTTTTTTTTCGGTGTCTTACTATCTGCGATGTAATTATTATTGTCGTCTCCAAATGAAGTGTTTTAAACAAATTATGTTCGGAATGTTCTGATGTTAACGGATTTTGTACAAATCTTAATCGTAACTCAAAATTCAAATATAATATGCGCTTGATTAAATCTAATACCCATCCAACGAACAACATCGCTTAAAGAATGCATAATTTATTTTAATGCAGTGGAACTTTCGAATTACAAGGTCTAAAAGGTTACAAAAAAATTCGTATTATTACAGAGGAATTTGTTCAATATAATTAAACACAGTTGATTCTAATCTGGTTTGGTTCGAAAAAATATTTAGTTAAATAGAACATTTTGTTAAATGGAAGTTCATTATAATGTAGAAGTTGTACATCAACTGATGTATATTATTTGGGCCATAGTTCATAGTTTTTTTTGTAATAAGTTATTCCCCATTTTTCGCTTATATGTTTCCTAATAATATACTTGGTACACTCAACTATATAAGTGCATATTTAAATGAATCAATAATATAAACCAGAGAGGGCGTTACACTGTTATACAGAAACCATTTCTAAAGGGTTCGACAAAAGCAATTTTAATAAAATGTTAAGGAAAATAAATAATAAAATAATTTTAAAACGTTATAAATGTCATTTGTTAAGAAACGTATATAAGTGGGTCGCGAGTCTCGACGTTATAGTGTACCGCATGCGATTGTTGCAACGATCGTGAAATTCGTTCAAAATCATGGCATCTTACTTCTGACAGTATATAAATGCCATAATGGTTGTGAAACGTATATGTTATTAGTGTTCACACCAAAACAAATTTGGAAATTTGCTCTAAACGTTTGTGTATATGTTTTTATGAGCATCTCGTATAAAAGTATTTTGTGTGCGCTTGAAGTCTTGAACGAACGGCTTTTATGAAATATAAATTCAATATTTTGTGAATTAAAATTTGAAATTGAGTTTGCAGTATGTAAACATATTAAAAAAATCTATACACAATAATTGTA
The DNA here is from genome assembly GCF_001856785.1 of Myzus persicae. NCBI lineage: Eukaryota > Metazoa > Arthropoda > Insecta > Hemiptera > Aphididae > Myzus > Myzus persicae. Next base: position 178,112 of record NW_019102974.1, on the reverse strand, counting down.
ACGATACCTAGAACAATATTCTGAAGTTCATTTTTGTGAACAAATAACGTTTTTAGAACCATTGACGTCGGCATAGTGTATACTGTATAGTATATATCCTTGTGATGTAAGTGCTGGAACATGTTTTTTAAGTATGATTTCGTAGGTTAGGTTAGCCTACCGTTACGCCTTTTCTAATTTTGGTGCTAACGGCCGAATAAAGCACTAAGTACCATATTATATACTAATTGGGAGTTTCTTATTAGTTGTTGACACTATAGTAAAATGAACCTCTGGTTGTACCCATATTTTTATGATGTTTGGAATTTGCGTATAATTCAGTGTTTATGGTTTTAAAAGTTATATAATTATACAATTATTAGTTTATTAATTTTTTTCTCTAAGATGGAATCGATGTGGCTTTCTGTCGTAATTTAAAGCCTGGTTTATCGCGTGACTTTAGGTAAGTAATGCATATTATAATTCAAACCGTTTGATTTAAAGGTAGTATAGTAAAGGCATATATAAATTTCAGCTGATTTAAGTCATTTTATACCTTTTTTGGGCTTTTTCTTTTTCTTTCGAGAATTTTGTGCTCTGCATAACATACCTACTACCAATTAGTACCAAATAATTGTAGTTTTTAAAAGGATACATACTTTTATATGATTTAAAATCTTGAGTCACGAATAGTAACTTGTAGAAATCTATATAGTAGGACATTCTAAATGTGTCTATTCTAATAATAATAATACCTGAAATTCTAGTTGTATCCAACGTTTTATTATCATTGTGTTAATGTTATTCGATGTAAATAATGTATTTCTACATGATATTCATCAGGCTCAGTGAATCACATGTCTTGTAAGTTGTAATACAGTTATAATATATTGTATTTCAATTTTTTTTTCTTGGTTATTAATATTCGGCCAAGTTGAACCAGCATGCTGTGTATCTTTATCTTTATGCATGAATCAATTCAGACGGGTTTTCCCACTCTCATATCTCATATATCTGCTTTCTAGTTTCGACTTTTGAAATTTGAATCATTGGTTAAGCTAAAATAGATAAGGTATGAAATAATTTAAAACATTGAGCCAATAATATTAGGCCATTTCAACATGGAAGACTTTCAAAGTTAACATTAGTGTTACTGACTGACTGATTGACTGACTGACTCAATCTTCATCAAAATTATAAGCACTTCCTGCATACAGGCAGTAACGTGAAATGTCGAACAAAAAAGCAAACAGTTTAAAAATTCTGATTTTCTTAAAATTAGTGCCACTTTAGGGAGGGAAGTTCTAAATGCGTGAAATAATAATTTACTATGACAAACCAAAAAAAAAAAAACAAATAATAAACGTATCAGCTCGTTACGTCGTGAAATGGAATTTCAAACATTGCCTAGGTTGTTTTGATATACCACTATAAAGTTGTATTACTGACTTCTCCGTGTTAAAATTAATCTATCTTTTCGTTTCGGTTCAGCTAAAAACCAATACAAAGTCATATCAGTATATCGCCATCAAAAACCTAATCTTTAAAATTAATATAAGGCCTAGCTAAAAATCACTTGACAAAAAAAGGCAGCTCAATCGACGTAGTGATATCTACATTGTGGCCAAACTTTCTCTTTTTTTAGCGCATAACCTCACTTCATTTTTACTTTCATGGGCACAATGCTCAAGCGTGCTCTTTTATTTTTATTGCTTAAAACCTGGCCAGTTTCCTAGCGATCTAACAAGTGGCCGATGGAAAGCAGAGAACTCGGAAGAAATGAAAAAATGAAGACCTCTTCCCAAAAGAGTCAGCCTATCAAAATAGGTATATGGGAGTATAGGGGTATAGGGATATCTTCATTGTGACCAAGTCTGTTTTATGCATCATTAAAAAAATGTCGACACTGAAAAGATCGTACTTGGGTATCAATGCCAGGTGTTCAAAACGCTCAAGTGGCCAATTCGAAAACTGGCCTAGTAAAACTGATGAAAATAAAAGTGCATTGTTGCTCATGAAAGTAGAAGTGAAGTGTGGTTATGGACTAAATAAAAAGCTTATAGACTTGGCCACAATGTAGATATCACTTCCTATATAAGATGACTATTTTGGTCCAGTGGTCTTTAAAAGTTAGGTTTTTGATGGGGATTTTAATTACATATTTATATTATATAGATTTTACTTTTTCATACTAAATAATATAACTGATATAATAAATATAATTAAATAAATCAATGTGCACCAAATAATAATAAGAATTGAAATACATATAAAAAAGGTAAGTTCATTATGTATAGTAATAAAAATTTATGTAGGTACTTCCTCAGTTTTTTTTAGATATAATAATAACTTCTTATACAGCTCTAAATATTGAAATGAAATGAAAAGAAAAGCAAAATTGGATTTTGATACATTTTTTTCTAAAACAAATATTAATTTTTACTTAGTGCACCTAAAATTTTCGTTAGTTACTAATAAATTGTCCAATTATTATTATTAATTGGCCTTATTTGTAACTGAAATATCTGTAAAATATTTGTCACAATCTCTTACAGTTATCGGCCATTAAAAAACATAATTTCTTATTCAATATAAGTTGAAACGCTGTTATTTGTCAACAAATATTGAACTGTGAATTTATTTTGTGTGTTATATGTATTTCTACTTGTCTTTGTATTTTATTGACAAATAAACTGTAATATAGTTCCAGCTAGTACAAAACAGTGCGTTTATTCAGACTCCAGAGTTTGTATGTCTATTTAAAAAGTCTTCTTTTTTTATTATTAAATATACCACTTTGTATTAATAGAGAAGCCACAGAAATGCACCACTCAATTTTTCCATGTATTTATATGGCCTGCCGGTAACTTTTTTTAGTTTTATGGTTTCCTCTAAATGCATTTGCTCATTTATACGGTTTCTAAAAAATTCGAGTGAAACTGTAAAAATTGCACGTATAATTTAAACGAAGACATAAAAAATACACAGAAACGATTTTCTAAGGTTTATATGGTTTTTTTCGCATTTTAAGAGGAGAATACACAGAACATTCAACGCGATTTTCGCATCTCTTTTTATGGCTTTGATATTGCTATTCTGGTGATAGATTTGGAATGATCAAGTATACAACTTCAGTGAGTCCGTCTAGCCAATAACTCGTTGGCGTGGATACCAAATTATATATATTTTTTATTTAGGTATTTTATTCAGGTATAATTGGAATCATGAATTATTACCATAATAATAATAATATGATATGGTCTTATGACTATAAAATATTTTCTTTCGTAACAAAGTCAGCTATAAATCGAACATTCTGGAAGACCTAAGTTCCGTGACCTAGCTTATTGTTTCTAACGATGATCGCCGCGCGTGTGGTATCCAGCGTATCACAGCTTCACGTCTCACCGCAGAGTTTTCAACTTTATACCGCTATATATATTGTTAACATTTTAAAGGAAATTCTTATGCGACCGCTCTTTCCGTTCATTCGTCCGTTTGTAATCCGTTTGTGTGGTTACCAAAATAACGATCGATAACTAAATCGGTATTTAAACATCAGTTTCGTTTCGATGTTTTATAATTATACCGATTGAATGATTTTTTTGGTAAGGTTTTTGCCGTATGAATAATTGAACACTCATAAGCCATTAAAATATGCCTCAGACTTAACTTTATCAAAGTCGTATAAAAGTTAGGACGCGCACTTAACAAATAACGCAGGAATACAATTATAGTCACACAGAATAATATACCTAGCATAATTATATAGAAAAACAGAAATCTAACACTCTCGAATACTTTTTGCTTTTGCAACTCTAAGCGTTAAAAACATCTTTTGTACTTTATTGAATCATATAGAAGCCGAGCTACTTTCAAAAGCGTTATGATTTATTATTGATTTACAATTTATAAATTAAAACAACGGTCGTCGCGTAAACAACCATCGCGGTTCGTTCCTTATTACTTCGCCGTTACCAGTCGGGTCCATTATTTTCCATATCCACTCTAGTCGTTTGCCGATTTTATCCGTTGTCGTTGGCTTCCGGATTTTACCATAATTTATACAGCCAAACATCGCCAACCCGCCGGTCGACGTGAGCTGGTGGTGCAAGTCTGCATATACCGTGACGTCGGTACCGGTTATAGCCTCCCGTCATGTACACGCCACTGTTGCAGTGGGTTGGGTGAGCGGCGGCTGACTGCTGTCAAGTCGTAGCTTTCGATTTGGCTGTGTACATTTCTACATGGTGTATAGGCTGCAATATAGAAGTCTGAAATTTACTATAGTATAGTTAGCGTCAGTACTGATTCCGTTATTCGGCCAAGGTTCTGCTACTGCACACACCTGGCCAAAGACTCTTTATTTTCAGATTTGTTTAGTAGATTCTCTTCGCTCGGTACGTTTTACCATTGCGCCAATTTGCTACCACAGTAAGTCCCGTTGGTATCAGTGGTTAAGTACTTAGGTAACGGGCTGGGTCTTTCGTGCACTTTCCCGGATTCGTACGTAAGTCTCATGACTCATGAGTCACCCATGTCTCAACGTATACTGACCTAGGAAATCGGAAGATGGCGGCGATGGTGCGGAAACCTCACATAATATAAGACCGACGGTGCGAATATGACAGGACCTCGGGGATCTCCAAAGTCTGCTTTTGGTGCACCAAAGACTTTCGAGAATATATTCAGCCGTCGTGTCAAATTCCTGACGGGCACTTACGATCGATCGAGCTGGCTCTGGAACTTGGCGACACCTAGTCGCTGCTGCAGCTGACAAAATACCGTCAAAAATCTTCTGCGTTACGGACGTAATTATTATAATATACTAGCTGTATACCGCCCTACGTTGCCGGTGCCAAAAATTTGTTTTTTTTTCGTATAAATATATTTATGAAAAATTTGAATGCCATATTTCTACTGATTATAATAGTAATATATGGGTATTAATATATAATATATAAACATTGACTACAATTTAAATATACAAAAATATATATTCTTTTTTCGTGAGACACACCAATTCGTATGTGTGAGCTACCCTTAAGTTACCTATAGGGGTTGAAAATATAACCTATAAGCACCCTTCAAATGTCAAGGAACCTATGTATATAATTTTTATTGAAAACGGTCCAGTAGTTTTTGAGTCTATCAACTTCAGATAAATCAACGTACATTTATGTGTATAATAACTGTATATATATGTATTAACTGTTACCAATGGCAACCCGACTTCACCCGTGAAGAAATGAAAAAACTTAAAATGTAGTTGTATATATAGAGCTGTACAACTAGATGTAATATGTATCTTGATTTTAGTGTACCTATACTTCGAGTCATGGGAAAATCGGCGTCGTTGTACCTCACTTTGTGAACTAATTGGACCGAAATGGACAAATTGCTTGAGGCGGATTGTATATAGCACTTGGTATATTTTCAAATGTAGTTCGAACTTCTTTATAAATTATCTTGATACCCATCTCTAAGAATAATTAAAATTGTCTATTAAAACTAGTTCAGTAGTTTTTGAATATATAATAGCTACAAATATACATTCAACTCTCTTATTTGTTTTAAGTTACATCCATAATAGGTCTTATAATTTTATTGTTCAAAGTAATAAATAATGCGACGATTGTATGCATGCTTTTACTTCATCCGTCCAATGGCAATCAATAACCATTTAAATACAAAAAAGAATACTAATTTTCTACTACTGCTATTATCATCTGTTACCTACAGCAGGAGCCATTTTTAAACAAAAAAATATTTTGATTTCCATCGTGAATTTCAAAATCATTATGTAAGGATCATAATTTATGTTAAATTGCGAATTTTAGAAAATCCTTTCTTAACTCACCCTTACACGGTAGTAGGGAGGTGCCGTGCAAATTTCAAGTTTCGGCCATTATATGAGTTTAGGCTCTACGTTGATCAGTCTGTCAGGACACGTTCGATAACATACATATCATTTATGGTTAGGCGGCCGACTCGAGATAGCCTAAAGCAGTCTGTTGTACAACGCGAGGCGCAAATTACCTAAGTTGGTATCAGTCTAAAACGTAAAACTCTAATATATTTATAATAATAATAATATATTATACAACTTAAAAGGTCGATAGATTGAAAACTAAACGTATTGGTTTAATATGTGTAAATCGAGGATATAATAGCATATCGTGTGGTCGCCGTTCGTACATTCTACGAATTTGGGTTTAAAGACCCGTGAACTATGAGAATCCATATTATCGGCACATCGTAGAAGCCTTATCTGACCTTTGTAGACGAACAAAGTCACGCTGACACGCATGGCGAGATGCATTATTATAAGGCCCTCAGTCGAGATCAATCTATGAATTCGTGTCCGACCTGCGAACACAAATCATAATAATTTTTCATCGTGATGATAGTAGAACGCGATGTTATGTAGTACTGTATATGTATAGGCGTACAGCTTCAGATCGTTATCATATTAAATATAGTATAATCATTGATTAAGTATGCTATATATAATATATACTATGTATAATGTATATTTAATCAACAGCATAATGGTAGAAAAAAACAATTTTTCATTAGAAAAAATATGATTATTGAGTTTTAGATATTGAATGAAGTAAAATAGTATATATATACATATATAAAGATACTTTACCTAAAAGTATAAAATACAAGTAAAAGTACAGTATAATACAAACCAAAACACGAATTATCGTTGAAATGTTATCACATAATATTATACTTAAGTAGGTACATAATATCTTTGGACAAATAAATGGTACCTCCCGAAATTCTAATGCAGGTCGATTAGAACGATCATCGTACTCACTGGCTAGTCATAAAATATGACTTTGTGCTCGACGTCTGGAGATACTTAAATTTTCTGGTGACACCGTAGAAGGAAATCCGAATTTAGTTCACTCGCAATTCATAGTTCTGACGACAAACACTACGCGAGGAAAACACGATGGCAGTTTACGAATCCGACAAAATCGAAACCTAGAACTGTTGGAGAGGTCATCGAAGATATTAAGTATTCATTAATTAATACATCATGGTATTAGATGAACAAGATAGTAGACGATATTGTCGAAAGAGTACTGTCAAATGCCTCCGTTTGGGAATCGTCGGTTTGTCAACAACTCCGAAAATGGAAAGGATTCACCGACGGCTGAGTGGAATTTTGCGCGCGGCTCAGGTGGTACCCCCGGAACAAGCAGGCCAATCGAACAGATCCCCAAAACGAGTTCTTCACTTCAATAATTATTATACGCCGGGTTGGTACTTGCAGTATGTCCGTCATTTTCGGTAAGTGAAACATTTCAGTCATCTTTGATAATATTCTTCGTTCGTCGACACTCTTTGATTTGTAGACGCGTTTGCTCTTATTTAGTGTTTGAAGTCTGAACTATAATATAAGAACTGCGAGTAAACTAAATTCGGATTTCGTCGTGCGCCGCCGCCGGGAAATTTAAGTACTTATTTTCCAGAATAACCACCATTAACGTCGAAAACCACGGAGAGTATCGGGATGGCGATGCATTGCGGTCCACCGACTATCTTTTCCGCCTAGTGATAATCCCGAGCTACCGAGTCTCGCCTCCGGTCACCGAGTTGGATGCAGTTGTCCGGAAAATAAAAAATGAAGTTTATATATTATCACGACTTACACCACCATATAGGTGGTATATACCAAACCAACGAGTCATCAATGACTCCAAACTTGAAATTAATTACAGTGATACCCACGTGGCCACTCGCTCGCTGCACTGCGCTCGGACAAAAAAAAAACGAAAATATCCTTCGACTTGCTATGCAACACCACCTCAGGTTGGTCACAGGGTAACCACCGTATAACCACACTTATCATTTTCGGACAAGTGCTTATCACTCCCAGTGACGAGTGATAAGCTGCACTTGTCACTTAGAGTTAGATACAGTTTGAAAGAGATTTTTTTCTCCACACCTGGTAGTAAACTATTGCTTTAACGCCATTTGGGGCAATCAGTGAATGTAAGACTAGTTTTTTTTAGTTCGTATTTTACTAAAATATATTCGAAAATATAGAACTAAAGTAAAGTTTTTAAACATACATTACATTTTAGTAGGTAGGTAGCTCAATATTGACAGAGTCGTCAACTTACATCCGTTTGAAGACGACAAACGTTATCGGTGAAATGTACGACAAAGACGTTTTGTAGCACAACTCGGTCATTTCAGGCTTTCGCCGTCGCGTTCTCGCAGAATCGGAAACAAGTTTATTTTTTTATTTGGAATCGCATTATGAGCAGTAAAAGCGTATGTGCGCAATTGTTGTCACAATACTCAATTCTATGAACTGCCTATGAAAATGTATAAATAAAATTCGTATTATACCCTCGAATATTATAATTATATAGTTTACATATTTATGTATTCAATTAGAAATTGTATTTTATTTCCTTGCAGAGAAACGCTATTGGCCTCACCGAGAAACACCTCAGTTGTATAATTGTGTGACACACAATTGTATTTATAATATGTATATTGTGTTTATTCAATAATCATAGAACGTTTACACGAATCGGAACTCATTAGCTCAAATGTTGTCCAATTGTTATTAACGTTAATGCTACTGTATATTTTAAACAAAAATTATTATAGAGGGGTAAAAATTAATTTAAATGCTTTGTATATACTAAACATATCAATTCTTATAAATGATTGTGCTTTATTACTGCTGCACTCCCTGAGCTGTAACCTAATGATATCAGATAATTTGTTTTTATGATATTCGTCTACCTCAATATGTAATTGGTAACAGATTGATAAACACGATCATACTATAATTATAATAATAATCGTATATTCACTGGCACTGCACTGAATTTACTGAAGATTGTTTGATGAAACGACTATTATAGTCATTATGATGGTGAATCTCGAGTTGGCAATTTGCAATCCATAACTGAGTTGAATTTGGAGTGATTCCGTGTATACAAAATATTATAATTTACCGAGAATCCCCCCTCAACCACTTTACGAATATTAATTACGACATATCATATTCAGAAATTTGTATTACCTGCTTACATTTTACTACGGTCCACGAAGGACCGCAGAAAATAGATTATTGACATCTACTAAGTTAATTTTTGAATTTAAACTTAAACGTTTAGGTTTTCTTATAGTTTTTTCATTAATCGGAAATTATCAAAATAATATTAAGCAAGATATTTCTCGTGAGTTTTTATAAAAAATAAATTACAATGTTTATTATTATGATTATATTATGTTGTATTTTTTCTTCTTCATAATTTAAGCCAACATCTGTTACATACAAGAACAATAAGATGTGTAAATGATGACAGTGATTATATGGCTTGCGGATAACGGATTTAAGAAATCTTCCGGTAAAGATACTTTGACGACTGTTATAAGTGAGATGATGCAATAATAAATTATCATAGGATGATTAATTGAACAATTACAGAATAATTATTATAAATTAATAATGTTTATATGAATATATGATACTTATTATGTATTCATTAATACCTATTAATAATAAAAATAAATAGTGTATACTTGGTATTTGTTATGTTATTCAAGTTTAATTCATTGAGATTTTAGTTGAGTTTGAAAAGTTATTTAGAATTCAATTCATTGTGGTAAAGTATTAAAGTATTAGCCGATGGGCCATCACAAAAGTATTATGTTGCCACCACCTAGAATTAAATGGAATTTTTTTATTTTTTCAACTACAATATTATGAGCATCATTTTTAAAAATTGAATTTATTGATTAAATGTATTTTTTTTTTTTGAACCTTTTAAGAAGATTTTACAACTTGTTAAGTTTACATTTTCTAGTACTACTGCCAAAACATTAAAACAATTTTGGAATCCATAATATAATCTTGATCAACATCTAGAATCCTTGCTCGTGCATTATCTTCAAAGCTTTGGCCAGAGAAAACTTTTGTTTTGAACTCCGAGCCATTTTTCAGCACACAATTTAAAGACAACTTTAGCCGTGGCAACATAATCAGATTTAGTCGTATGTCTTTATTATTGCGGACGGTGACATCAAGAAACCCAGCAAACAAGTTCTGTTGGTTAGGCGATAATAAAAATGTATCTAATATAGTGATGGAAAGTTGGCATCATGATTATTTTCAACATTATCCAATAAAAAATGTTTTGAATGTTGACACCGCCTGCTGCTGCCAGCGATACTATTATCGAATTTCGACGTACGTACAGTAGTGAATGTTTACATACAACCATTTTGGTCTTTTCCGACAAGATAATAATGTAATATAATATAACGAACGCTCACTATCCAGAATAAGCCTACACATTTACGAACCGTAACAAAGCCACTAAGGCTCGTGCCTCGTGCATCTCTTGATTTGTTAAATGGGTGATCTACGCCACGACTATTAGCAAAACTATTAGTGCAACCACAATACTTATTATTGCCTATACCTTATATTTTAAAATATGCATTCGAGTTAAACAAATTATAGATACAATTATTTCACAAAAACTTCAAGCTTTATCGTCTTGTTGTATTTTTCATAATATTAACTAACAATAAATGATGTTTTAATTTGGACGGGAGATATTAATATAAATATTAAAAACGTAGATGTTAAAGTATTACAATAGGTAGCTATTGGCTATTGTACATTTAATCCGTAAAGGTTATTATTGTTTGATAGTTATTCTAGTTTGCCCGACGAATGATTTGGCAGTGGCCGATAACCGGATCGACGCCTGCACACGGTAGTAGTGATAACACAGGGAAAGATTAATCTAAATTTAAATTATGAAATAATAAACAAACACCTACGTCCTACAATGTATAAAAACCATAGAATATAGACATAACAACAACCTATTATAAACATTGTGAATAGTATTATAATATAGTAATACCTAATGTATGCAGGTTTTACGTTCGATTGTATATTTTGTTTTATGAAAAAACGTAAATAAAAACATTTTCAAAAGAACAATTGAATTTTTTTGGTTTAAAATCAATTTAAAATCTGTAAATGTACCATTGCTCTGGATTTCATTTTAAATTTCAAAATTAATTATTAAAACTGTTTATTAAGTTTGTAGCTTTTTATTAATGCTTGCACGAGATGTACCTATATTATACTAATATGAATTTATTGATCGTTTTCAAGCATTAAATATTAACATTTAAAAATACAGAAAAGATTAATAGTAGTTAACGTTTAATAATTGTATTATGTAGTTCTTCTTGCTTTTCGTAAGAAAGACATATTTATAAAATTCTTTGAGCATTTTTGTATTTTAATTTATTTGAAATCAAATTATCTACATAAAATATTAGCACAGTTGTTTCCAACATTAAATTAAAATTAATTTTCCTACAGGACGGAAGTATATTGATAAATTTCATAAATCTCTAAAAAAAATCTAGAAATAATTTAATAATGTCATATTCGGTTTCCAGCTACGCGTGGGTTGTTTGAAAAATGTAATATTCTTGAACGATTATTGTTCGAAGAAAACCAAACTGTTCATGACACTATTTTAAGTACATTCTAGTTTTAACGTGTACGTAAAGAATATACGTGTAACGTGTGTTTTTTCAATCATGCTAGTTTTTGGTTTTGACTTGTGTTATCTCAAGCGTATATTATAGACAAAATACAAAATGTAATTTTCTAGCTATTATATGAAAAAAAAAATATTTTTATCAAAAAAAAAAAAAAATGATATTTTATGAATATATTATTATTCATTATATAGAAAAAATATATTTGTTGTATTTTGTATGCATCCAGAAAAATTACATTATAATATTGTATTTTAATCTTATCTTTGTTTTTAGAATATTAAAAAAAAAACTGTTTTGGTAGGTAGTGCAGTTATCAACTCGGCTGGGAACGCTGCAACGATGATTCACATAATATAATGACTCGTATTATAAACTAGCCTGGTTTTTATTTTCCCCGAGGATCATTTCTACCACTTTGTACAAAGCACATTTTATAACATAATATTATTAGCCAAAATGTATTCTGCCGTCTGTGTAGGTTTATGTGAATATACGAATGAGGGAAAGAAAATATTGTTGAATTTTTCTTTTGGCGTTTGAGTTGACATAAAATGGGCAAGGACGACGACAACCGCTCAAAGGACAATTAGATTTCAAACACTGTGAAATTTACATTTCACGTCGACAAAGGAAAATGGCAAACCATAAATTGATGGCGGAAAATTGGCAGAAATTTGAATAATTATCACGAATGACGGCGACGGCAACCGCGCGTTTTTCTCCGGCACGCTGTACTATAATGTATGCATGTGTATATTATAAAGACGTGAAAGTTTTGTTAAAAGTCATTTTTATTTTTCTAACATCATTCTCGGGGGCTCGCGCAGCGGAGTAATTAAATACGGCCAACAGACCGGAAACACTGCGTAGCTGTACGTAATGGTTCAGATACTTTAACAGGAAAACCGCGTGTGAATACTAAAACGGAGAAAAAGTTTCGGGATTCCGCGCAACCACAATGCGAGGGACAGCTCTATACATGTATAATCTATATAATATAGAGGATAGTTGGCGGCGGCGGTCCCTCTCACACGTCGCCGTTGGTATTAAATGCAAAACGGTTACTCGATGCGTTCTCGTCGCGAATTAGAAAAAAGACTGGGCGGCGTCGTCGAAATCCTGCAGCCGACCCGTCTAATCTCGCCGGTGTGAAGAAAATGGAAATCCTCCGTATACGGTCAGATCCAGCAGCGAGTAGTACGTCCGTACAATGTAGTGGAGGTCGTCAGTGGCGGGCAACATTTTTTGATCCACAAACCTCCATTCGACCCCACCGACATCAGCAAATTATATATATATGCAATATTTATATAATCGTATAAATTGAATCGTAAATTTCAGGCAATTTGATTAATTTGATGGTCGAAAACTAAAAAAAAAAAAAACTAAATAATACGACACGAATGTTGCACCGTGTAGAACGCACGCAATATAAAATAAAATACGTAGTGTATATATATTATTATGAATTGTTCATTTGGTGTTAAAATTATTGGCAACCACTCCCCCCGAATCGCGCACCACAGGTGTTCTCGATGACATTATACGATTCGTGCGTTTTCTTGACGACAATTTATTCAATGCAATTTAAAGTTTCAGAACGATTCTGTCACTCAGTTTAGGTTGAAAAACAATAAGTAACAAAATACCTGAGGTAATATAATATTAAGTCAAACTATTTTCTTACTGTAACTTTGATTATATAATATGAATTATACTATGCACACTATATAGAGTACAGTATGTTATAATCACGGGAAATATGCTTTGATACCATTTCTATCAACTATGTTGATTTCATGGTATCGATTAGTATTGTTATTGTTTTAACCTATGAGCGTTTAGAATGTTTGTAATTGAAAGTACAAAACTTGATTAATTTTAATACACCGCATTAGCTGTATATAACAGCCATACAGGGTTATTATATTAAACAGTTTTTTTAAAAAGAAATTCCAAGACGCAACAATACAAACAATGTGTTCAGTGTATATTGTGATATTTAGCATTATTACGTTTTAATCTATTATATATTTCTTCCAGGAAAAATAAGGAGCTCGGAATGTATTGTGCTTCAGTAGTGTCTTTATACAAAGAAATTATCATCGAGATGACCTACTAAAAGAGGGTATTTTGAATTGTTCAGTAGTCTCCACAGACAATCACACAGAACATTTACCAAAAACCGTCGAAAAAAATATGTTGTACTTTCAGTATCGTAGCGAGTATGTTTTTTAGACGCGGTCAGAACCATTTATCACGTGTTTTGATTTGTCGTTGTTTTTTAATTTTAATACCACATCATACCGAGGTGAACAAAATGAAATAAAGGGTTTGTTCACATCACTAAGGTAAATGAGCTTCTAAAGACAGATTTATACGGAGCTGAATTTTTCAAATTTAATTTTTAGACATGTAGTTGTTGGAATATTTTAAACCATCATTTTTATTGAGTTATATAAGATTGAAAATAAACTTGAATTTTAATACCGGTGAATTTATTAAATTCCATAAAGTCTGCAGCGCTGTTATTTTATGTTTAATATTTATGTCCGAGTACCTTTTTAGTATTACCGAAAGCTTACACGGATACACGTACATAAAGTAAGTAAGTACATTGTACATATGATATAAATTAAATTTTATGAAATTATAATTATGTATACTCTATTTTAATTAAAATATTAACAGCTACTCATTTCAAATTAAAAAGAACATTATAATTAAATACATTGAATAATTATGCACAACTAAAATACACCAAATGGTGAGTGGTCAACTGTGATTTGTGAAAAATTATAAAATAGTATAAAAGCGCATGCGTGAAAATAAAATATCTTTATTTCTATTCATCGTATTCATTTAAATCTTACCTGAAAGTTTGTGATACAAGTTTCAGTGTGATGAAGGAGTGGTTTGATGTAAATGTCAACCGACGATCCAAGAAGGGGTGCATAAACATAATAATGAAATGCATATAATATACATTGGATGAGAATTGAGGGACTTGGCCTCTCCAAAAGTTTTCTGACCTCCCAAAGATCAGCCTGAAAAATAATTTTAACATTTTATATTTACGAATCTTATTCATATAAAATGGTTACAATATGGTAGGCAGGTTTATAATCAAAAAAAAAAAGACTGAATACTAAAATATTTAAATAAATATTTCATTATTTTACACGAAAAGTTTTTGTGAACGACATACCACGACTACTCATCGTTATAGCATATAGCATAGGTACTCTAGAAATAAATTAATAATAACTTAAAAAATGTTCCAAAATTACAATGTCGACGTTGTCTGCGATATCGGGTTTTTTTGCGATAAAATTATCGTACAAGTCCCATTTCACAGTGACGCGTATCGAAGGGCGTTTTTTGATTTACATTAATAAAGTTTTTTCAAAATATTTTAATTCATGTTCATGATATGCAGTTTCTAAACCATAAGTTTGTATAAAATTCACATAAAAAAGTTATTTACTTTGCGCACACGAAAACATTTATACTATTATTTTTATAGTGTATTACTATATATACTATAGTATGAGTAATATGGTGCACCAAGACGTGTTGAGCGACGTCAGAAAAAAAAATAGCGTCCAAACGTGTCGCATTTTTTTGGGATAAAATGCCCAAGAGGCCATTGTCGCCTTTGACTTTATAATAGTAATAATAATATCATCGTGTAATCGAAAACTGGAAGGAGTCGGAGCAGAGAGATTTTCCTTTTTCTGTTTTCCACTCGACGCGTTTGTTTTAGCAAATTGTGTGACGTGTAACGATCCACGTGTTGACGTACTTTACTCGTCTCTCTCTCTCTCTCTCTTTATATATATATATATTCGACAAACGGTATGTGCGGCACAGAAGTGTATTATTATTATTATTTATACGCATTGAGTAAGTACGACGAGTGTCAAAAGTAGTATTTGTTCGTTTATTTTATTTAATTGACGAATACTGCTGCGACTTGGGGTTAAAAAAATCATGTTTTCGATATTATTATTCTTATTATTGGAACGAAAAAATATACCGAAACCGCTAATTGGACAGGCGCGAGGTATAATAATAATAATGATAATAATAAAAAATAAAATACATTACGGGCTCGTTGTGATTATAACCCGCGTATACGTGCTTCGTTTTATGTATAATGTTGTTTGAAAAACCATTTAAAACGCAATACACTAAAATGCGTATTTATTTGCTATGGTTAAATAATTGCCTATACCGCGTTTTCGGTTGTAGATACAACCTATATAATGCGGGTTTACTCCTCCACGTCGTAGATTACCATAAGTCGATACTACTGGGAATTTTAAGCATACGAAATGGCAACTTGGGTACATTGTTCGCCTGCACCGTAATAACGAATGATCAAAAAACAATAAAAGAAGCATGGATTTTGTGTTCAATTACTATCTCAGTTGTGATATAATATTATCGAGACATGCGTTTTAATGCAACGGTACGTCAGTGCGTCGAATGCCATAATAATATATTACATTGTTATGTTTGCTTCCATAGACGATACCTAAATAACAAAATTATTTAAGAACAGCAATAATTGTACAGCACTATACGGATGCACACCGAAATCGAATATCATAATTACTTCGATTGTTATTACTTCGAGGCTTAGCCAAGTAATCGCAAGTAAAATTGCGAGCTTATATTATGATACAAACCATGTTGAAAACATATATATTTTAGTTGCATGTGTTTCAGTTTTTATTTTAATAATATCGTATTTGTGTGTATCACAAAGAAGACAGTAAACCAAAATGCTTAATGATTTTGCAATATAACTTGTGCAGAGCTTACGATTATTGTTCCTTTTCATGATTCAGTTGAATACTGATTAATTATTTATTGGATTATAAAGTCCCGAAGCAATTTTAACTCCACTGCTTAATGCTGTGGAAAAATAAACGGTTTTGTAATTCGTTAAATTCTCAAATTGTACGTTCTGGTTTTATCCGTTAAGCAGATATTTACAAAAATTAAAACTTCTTTTGTTTAATGTACCTATATTTATAATTAATATTAGTACTACAAAATGTATAACATTGGTGGTAACGTTTGAAAATAGTTACAAAAATAATGTACCTATATAATATAATATTAGTACTTCGTAAATAATATCGAGGATTCTTCAAATTTATAAAATAACAAAATATGTTGTTTATATTTTATACTTGGCCATTCGTATAAAAGTAAGGTATAATTTGTATGAACTTCATGAAGATCTCGAACCATATTTGTTAATAAATAAATAGTTATACTTGAACTTTTTAATCCTAATTTAAAGAATATTGTCATACGAAGATCGATTGTTAGATAATTCTTTAATATATTTTACAGTGGTTAAAAACTTTTCCTGGGTAAATTAACATGTGAATTGAGGTTTTGAGTGATAAATTTTATTGAATTAGGATAAATAGTTTATAAATTGTTAATTCACATTGTGCACATTTGTTTACAAATTTAATTCAGTACATTAATATAATTTGGTTTTGTCCTAGGACATAACTTCAGTGGACCCAATTTTATCACATTTAGTTATGAGCATATATATATTTTTTTTTAATTCGGAAAAACATTCAGAGATTATAAAATAACAGCGAAGCTCGTTAATTTAATCCGATTATTATTATTATTTTCTTTTTTTACGAAATAGTTTTACACTTCCTAGTTTTCAACTAAACCCTTTTATAAGTTTATCACGTCACAACAGGTTTTATACACGTATAATATGCATAATATATTTTACGTATGTTAAATTCTAAAAAAAGCAACAAAATTATAAACTTTAATTTGCAAAACTCAATGTTTGTTAAAAAATTATTTAATCTTAATGAAAAACTCTAGGTTGGTATTCTCCTGGAAATACAATATTATACGATATTTTTTCACACATTAAAATATTACAATGTGAAAGTTAAAATGCTTGTGAATTAAATAATAATTAACTATGAATAAGCGTATTTTAAGTGCACTTAAATTTTGAAACACTTTTTCCATTCTTAAAATAGTGAATTTTCGTATGATTGAAGTTTAATTCATTCATATTAAAGTTTTCTTACACAAAACATCAGTGGTTACAAAATTATTACACACCATAAAAGTTCTAAGAATCCTAGTAAAATGTTTAATATATATATTATTCCCAGCTCTTCGGACATCTTCTGTTAGTATAGATTGTATAGAAAATAGAAATCAAAATATTCTGTTAAAAAATAACATATATAATTTGGCTTTTGAGTAGATCAGTGTTGGGAAATTCCCTAAAATGAATTTAACGAATGTAACTTGCCGAGAAATCCAGGGAATGCACGAGAATGACAGGAAATATTCAATAATTCACAGTAACCAATTGATAGTAAGTCAACCAAAATTCGTATAGCCACAGTTATTGATAACTCACAACGTAATAATACATTCACGTGGTGCTTTTTTGGTGCTTATCATTACAGAAAGTGTACCACAGAAAAACAGAGTGATAAATATGATTGTTAGTAATTTTTATAATCATGAAGACTAACTCTGTTCAATAATAAATATTTAAATTATATATTACTCGAGTATATTACTGAAACGATTGAAGTTTAGGTATTTGGGTTGCTGACTTATGTCTGGTTCGGCGTGGAGTCCATTGCTTTATTGTTTAACATATCATTTGATTATTAAGTATCTAACCGTTATTAAAACAAAATACATAAAAAAATAAACTTTCTTTTTTCTGTACTGCCATGTATGATCCCGTGACCCTCAGGGAATTTCTGAGAGTGTTTCCGTTCTCGTGAATTTCCGGCACTGCCAACCCTAATTTTGAGAGAATCCCAGAATACATACATTCTATAAAAAAATAATTGTTGTAAACTTCCGATAATGTATTATCTAATAAAGAATAATTTGTTTTTGGTTGTCACCGAAAATATTTCAGATCAGAAACACGTTCAACTGGCTATTTGTAACACGGCACGTTGAATAGGCAATTTAATAGCATACGCGTGAATTTTGATATAATATTTTCTTTTAAATTTCAAATAGCTATTGAATAGATCTGATATTTAATTATCATTATGAACATTATTATTGGTGAACTTTAAAATATATATTATTTTTAAATTTATATTACATCATATTATGTCCTGCGTTAATTCGAGTTTAATGATTATTTTTCCAACCTATTTGTTACAATCATCCTGTATAAGGTTAATTATGACCTCGCTGGTTTTCATTAAATTAAGTCAATAAGTGATAAAACGAAGACCCAAAAGTGTGTACACACTTTACCTGGGGATTTAAGGATGCTCAGTTTTTCAGACAACTATTAATTTGAAGTTGTTTAGTTTGTAATACACTTTTAAAGTTTTTAAATATAAAAACTTGTTTTAGGCTTCTATGTGGACATTATAATAATGTATAGTAACCTTATATTCTGCTCGGTATGGCATGTCTGTCTGGTCTCAAAGTTTTTTCATACATTTTCGTTGCTACGGTTACTATAAGCTTTATAAGTATGAAAATGTATTCATAAAGTAAATTTACAATTTACTATGATAGAGATTAAACAGGATGTTTGTCTTAAAAAGTATAGTAATAATAAAGCTATAAATTTTATTGTACACATTTTACAATACACCAGAGCGATAATTAATATTTTTATGAAAAATGGAATTTTTTTTCAAAGTTCTCAGATATAAACCAATAATAATTTTTATAATTTAATGTTAATGCACGATGGAGGTTTAACAGGCGTATAGTATAATGGAAACCTCTCTTCGTAGTTCACTCATTTCGAGTGAATTAAGATTTTATTTTATTCAATTGCCGATTATAACCGATATAATGATCAATATTTGTTTGTCCGAAGCTATGTTTAGTATTTTGATTTTGAATAAAGTATTTTTGGTAGTTAATATTTCAAATTGTTTAGTATTATTTAAAATTCACATTGTCAAATAACACGGATGAAGTAATTTATTTATATCTTATTTAAACGGACTAAGTCCAATTGACAGTATTATAATAACGATAATAATAATAGTATAATAATATTTGACAATTTATAATTTTCTGAATAATTCAAAATAAGTAGTAAAATTAATACAAGGAATACAGTAAAAAAAAATTAATGTTTAATTTATTAATTAATTTATGAAAACTAATTTTTTTTAAATGCATTTGTTTTAACTTTTGGCATTTTAATTTTTAATTTTTAATTCATTACAACAATATAAAGAACTATAACATTACAATTATGAACTGATCGATATCGATGTTAAACGAGTACTGAGCGTAAGTTCTACAGACTATATGCATAGCCGATAAGCTATCGACCCATAAGCTATCTGTAGATCGATAATCTATATTATATTAAAGGTCGTTTCACACTAATATGGTACGGTCATGGTTATTATTGCGGGTTTTCACATTTCTTAAGTAAATAAACATTAATTTTTATTTTTAAACACATAACAGACATGAAAATTCCGCAGTTAAAATAACTGAAAAAAGCAATAAGAAAGCAAAAAAAGCAATAACACAAAAGGAGCCAAAAAAATCAAAAATTAATTCGTTTACTTGGAATCAGATTGACGTGAAACGAATTTATGTATAATAATTAGATTTCTATCTTAAATATATAAAAGGAATCATTTCCTTTAAAATCCGAGCTCTAATGATTACAAATATAATATAAAACCTGAAAAGTGGGAGACAGAGTGGAGTGCGATACAAAATAATATTATAAAAATTAAATAACAATGCTTGTTAGTTAAATTATTACAGATTACATTACTTAAAATTGATTATTTCTGAAAAACATCAAAATATTTAAGGGATCATTTAACACGTAATTCTGAGAGATATGTGGTATACAAAATAAATTATTATTGCGTAAGTTATTAGTATTGGTTTTAAAATTTATTTGGTTAAGTAAAAATTAATTACAATTATAATTCGTAATAATTGTGGTAATATGTTATGAATTTTAATACTTACATTTTAACAACAGAATCACAATACAGGCAAAAAGCGGAGTGAGGTTATGCGGAAAATAGTTAAAACCTCAATCCGTACGCGTAACGCGTGTGGAAGATGGGAAATAAATTTCGCTGGCGTGTCATCTGGGATCTCTGAAGTTTAAAAAATATAGTATACTAAATTTAAATTTTAGACTATTGTTTTTTAATGCGAGTTGTGAGTCTACGTAATATTATAGGTGTGTCACATTTAAAACGATCCTCGTCAACGTAATTAATTCATATCAACCGCGCAGAACACCAGAAAAAAAATTAATTCTCTTGATTGTTAACGATTTAAAAATCGAATAGAAACGATAAGTTTATAAAATCTCTATTTTTGCAATAAACGTTTAAACGTATTTTTTTTTCAAAACTCCCCCTCGAGTATTGTACACGATTTGTTTTGTCATAATATATTGATATTATGTTTCAATCGTTTTTTTTCGATACCTACTTCAAGTGTTTTATTTTATTATTCCAACGGCTATATTATAATGGCGCCGTTTTGCTATTATATACGACGATGTGTATTATACCGATATATATACCCGCGTTATAGTTGTTGTTGTAGTTGTTGTTGTTGTTGTTGTTGTTGTTGTTGTTGTCCTACAATCTGTTCATATTATAATATAGCTGCAGTGGCAGTATATAGTTACCGGCACACCGCACAAAAGGTATATATCGACGAAAATGATCGGCCAACTCTTGAAAGCATTTACGCAGCCGACGCGACGATGCGGTTGTTGGTTACTTGGCAACAGATTAAACGATAGGTCGTTCAACAGATTATAAATTTGTGATTTAACTACACTGGTTTCAGTATCAATTGAAACACGACCAAAATGGCAGTTATACGAAATTAATATACATACATTATTGAACAATTACTGAATAACACGCCGCGAATATATTATATGGGCTCGAGTTAATCACCGGAATAAAACAGTTTGCAATTATGATGTTTTCTGCAAAGACTCATTAATAAATTATTATGTCCGGCCCGATCAAGTGGGTGACGAAACGCAGTCAGAAACTTAAAATATATTCTTCGTCCATAGGTATTGGTTAAAATAAAAATTATAGCTCTATTTCATAAAAAAAAAGAGAAAACACTTCGACAGAAAAAAAAACCATCAAAATACTAAAAACTTTGAAAGTTAAACGAATAGAAATAGGTAACTATATATACTATTATGTATTCATTTCGATAAGAACTTCTATCGAATCTGCTCTAAATCCTTGAATAAAATCGTTTACTTTCCTACATGTCAATAAAAAATAAAAATAAAATAATTTTATACTTCAAAGCAAAAAAAAATCCTATGTGCTTACGCATTAATGTTATCGACACTATATCGCCCTACCATATATTATTACGTTTGTTCGATGATTGTAGCTTTAATAATATTTTTTCAGATTATAAAAACCGGGCAACTAATTAAAAAGCGACGACGTTGATTTTTTTCTAGTTTTTCGTGATTTCATTTTAGAAACAATACAAAATTTTAGAAATTCAATACAAACGCAAACACCTGACAGTACAAAATCCTGCCTCGTCGCTTAAATAACGAGCAATAACTACTCCACCGCGTAAGATAATAATAGTCTGTATAGAGGTACGGTCTATTCATCGCTCGAACGACTGAAGTATTACGAGAAGAGGTTTAAGAGTTTAGAGCACTCTACGTCTCGGCGTAAGCGGCCGCGAGCCGCATAATGTATATAAATATATAATATAGGGAAATCTAAAAATTTTCCTCACGGACAGCGACCTCGAGTTAAGATTAGAAAAAAAAATCACTCATTATTATTTTACCGCCATAGCCAACAGCTGAGATGAATCAGGTGAAATATCGTGTGAACGTATAACTATATACCGTGTCCCTCCCCCGAAAATAATAGGATACACTCTATAACTCAGTCACTTGTGTTACTCAGTACCCATATATATAATATATAGTTTAGAATTTTGAATATTTTCTATAAATTTTTAGCTCTCGTATTTTGCGCATGCGTGACATCTTGGATTTTTCTGTGTGCCCTGTTCCCTGTATCTATACAGACGGATCCCGCCATTTACCGCAAGTGGATTTAGAACGGATTCGGTCGGTCAAACCGAAAGTCTGCTATTATACACTCGAATAGCGTCTAAACCTACAGTACTGTCAAGTACACAATATACGCCACCAGCACCATTGTCTCATATTCAAATAGTCAACATATTTAATTTAATTTTTTTTTTGACGAACAAAGCAAACGTTTATTTTGCTGTTCTTGTACAGTTAAAACTGAAAAAAATCGTAAAGTAAAATATTATGATGCTATGCTCCCGGCTAGATGAATAATAGACTAGGTATCTACGATTTCACATAGCAAACAAACTGCGTGTAACGTATTGCCTATTAATGATTTATGACCGTTCGTTTGTTTTTATATTAACTATAGTTACCGTCTACTAGGTATATAGTATCATAGAAGTATGAACTCCTATTAATATTTATAGCGAGAGCAGGCAGAGGTACTAAAAATAAGGTTTTCGTAGTAATCTCCGAGGTGTACCCGTTAACAGTACCCTTTAAATTATGTGTGAATTATGACGTGAGGTCTAGTTATAAATCAAGAACTAAGAACTAAATATAATTTAATTTATAGGCGCATATTTCCCCGAATAACACAACTATTGGTCACAAATTATGAATAGGTACATTGTAATTATCCTTATTAATAATTATGCTGTTGTAATATCATTAATGTTAATAATGTTCTGTGTATTGTGTAATATACATAATAATACGTATAATCATGTCTGCCAATGGTTTTAGGTAAATATGATAAAATAAATAAATAATACAGTTTTAGATTCTGAGCGGAGGTTGAAGCCTCAATAACTAAACAGTCATTGGCTCGTATTACATACTTATATCAACTTATATCAAATTGAACAATTTTATTGAATATGTTTCATAAAGAACAGTGTTTTTTTAATAGTGCCCGAGTTGGGGTAAAGTGTATCGTGGAGGTATTTTGGTATCGGTATGTTGAAATTATAACCTAACATATAACCTTACACGTGAATTGTGTTTTTTTTATAGTGCATGTATAATATACATGACAATTATTCAAAATAATGATTTCGATTGAATACTCTAGTGTGTAATTGTTTATGAATTATTATTAGGTAAACATTTGAAATACTATTAAGAAGAAAATAGTTTTTAAAAATAATAATAAAAATAATTAAATCAAAATCAGTCTTTCATGTATCAAACTTAACATATTTAGTATGAATTTTTGAAACATAATGTATTTCAGAAACGTCAATAACCTTAGGAGTTAAGGTGTAAGTATAAATAATAATAATAATAATAATAATAAGCAATAGTTACTTATGAGTGGTCATTGTAGTATGATATTGAGGAGTCGAAGATACAAAAACAAGATCAACTCTTTAAAGTCGGCAGGAAATCGTTTGGCCGGTGTGGCTCGTACTAGCTCGAATTACTCTTGTAGACGACGAAAAAATATTCTTTTATATCCTTGGTAGATATTTAACTATTTCAATATTTCTTGTCACTGATCAAGCGGGCTTAGTTACCTAGACTTGTTATCATAAATATTTTCAAGATATGTGCATAATTTACAAGACACTTGTTCCTTCAATTGACTGTTGGTATGTAAAAGAAAACAATTTGAACGCGATGATCCTGTAACAATTTATTCAATTAAAATGTAATTCAGCAATTTTGAAAATGTGACCACAGTATTCTATTATATTTTGAAGAAGATTATAATAAAAACAAGATTCGGTGTAGGTACCTACTTACTTTTGCATTTGTACAATCGTTATTTTTTTTTTTGTTTTAAGTCCATACAATAAATTATGCGTATTTTATGTAAAAGCCTGCAAACGAGAAATCAATTTTATATTCAATAAAATTGATCATTGATTTTTAATGAATATACTGAGATAAATATAACAATAGTAGTTACAGTCATTGTTTGAGGTTTAGGATTAATGAATCATAATAAGTATCAAACAATAGTTAACTTAAATGTAAAAGAATAATCTCACCGTATTGGCATGTTGCCGAAGACTGCAAATTGAAAAAAAAAAATTTTTGTATAGAAATAAGTTCTGAGTGGAGACATCCAGTTAATTAAACGACAAATCGTTTGCCGTACATATTATATACTTTTTTTAAAGTTGTAAAACAGTTGCAATAAATAATGTTTTTACCTACCGGTTATGATTAGTTTTTATTTAGAATATTTATTTTTAGTTTACCACCGTTTGTCATTGATAAATCTGATGATGTTTGTCATAGGTGAAGTAGACTTATTCGTAGTTTTATAAGTGAAATAATACTACAGAAACTCTTTGCGTTTCGCAAGATATATTTATACGAGTCTTGTGCGGGAACTAAAGTTTTAATACCTTCTTCATATATTTGGCCATTTGGATACTCAACCAATAGACATCCGGTAAATATTTACCGAGAGCTGTTTGTCTTGTAGCTTGTTTCTTCATGCTATAATAAACATACCTAAATATACCTAAATCTAAAACCATAGTGAAGAAATAGAAAACTTAATTACTTAACGATTTAGTTACAAAGTTTAATGTAAATTAATAAGGTGTCGTTTAAACATGTAATATAATATAAAAACATATTATGATGGGTACGTGAATAATAATATAGTTATTGAAATCCATATTAATGGGATATTTTATTATTATTTTTAATCCGAATGCAATATTCTATAAACATATTATGTTATTTTAAGTTTGTATTATAAATGTATTTCACGATCTGTAATTTACAGCCAACGAAATGGATGATAAATGGGTAGGGGAAGTGGATGATCTATACTTGTCTGTGTTTCCTATATGGTTCTAAAATCGATTCAGCGTGTCTTAATACAATATAAATTACAAATTAATATGTCTTCATAGTTTTAACTTTTAACAAAATAAAACTTTGAATAAAGCTACAAAAATTTTAAACAAACATAATTAATATTCTGCTTAGATAGCAAAACTATTATACGCGTGCGCTAAACATATAAGTCTTGGAATAATATTATATTATATTATAATCAAACCGAACGAGTTGTTAATTTCGTGTTGAAATAAAACCCCTAGAAATTATTTTGCTAAATTGATAGCAATTATGTAATAATTAATAACTACGCGTGCATTGTTTTCTAACTATGAGCAAAATACACGAGTCCTAAACTTTCAGTCTTTAGAATACTTTCATCAAGAGTTTCAAAAGTTTTACCTTCATTACTTCAACTAAATTATGTAAAAAAAAAATGTAATTTAACTCAAAGCAACGATATAATATATTTTCTGATAATATTACAAAACCCATTATAATTTATAATATTATACCCGCATACACGGGTTTTACTATTTTCCATCAATTGGAAGTAATTTTCAAATGTAATTTCTATAAGAGCTCGAGTTTTCCGAACTGTATATAATATTTTGATACAGTCACATATAATTTTCCGCTATAGTCACACAATTTTACAAAGTTTTACAGTTATGTTTTAGGTTGAGATTTCCTCACTTAAAAAAAAAAAAATACCTTTCGCAAAACGTATAGATTTTACACATTTACATAAATAGCGACGAATTCAGGTGCATATTAATGGTAGTGTCAAAAGGTAACAAATGGTTTACACCGATTTTCTGTTTCAATTTTTTCGTTTTCTTCGCCTATCGACGGAAATGATGAGTTCGTCGATGAATTTAAAGTTACGCAGTGCCAGTCGATAAAAATGTGCGTATGATGTACCTACGAAGATTTGTAGTTTTTCTTTTCGTCCAGCTCATTGTAAAACCTTAAAGTATAGGCTAGGGTCTCGCGCACTAGGGCTCACCCTTGTCTCCCTTCACGCCAACTTCGTCACCCGGCGGTGATTTATACTCGCTTCCATTTCAAACTTTCCTCGGTTCCGGAATCTCGACCTATCTTTCCACACTCGACGATATTTCTCTATCCCATCTTCGTGTCAATCTGCTCTCTGTATATTCACCATTTCCGTTTCCACCTCAGCGTACCATATATCAATAAACGTATGGTTGTGATATATTGTGATGTACCTATGCCATTATATTTTTGACTGTCCTTATACCCTTATCGCGATCGTTCTGTTCTTCCTCGTCTATTTATGTGCATTTTTTTGGCAATATCTGTGCCTTTCGCTCTATCTCCTACAAGTCTGGTTTTCATAACATTTATCTCATAACATTATCGGGTAATTTATTACAACATCAAAAACCCTGTCTTTTCGATTCAATATTTTACAGTAGTTTTTTTCTAATTGCCGTGTAAAGTGTAATTCTTCATAGTGTTGTCGATCTGAGTAATGTGCACTTGCCTACCGATAAACTCCGAAGGCTGCACAAAAAAATACGTCGACAAGAACTGCTGCACGAACTGTACACGAAGTTTTCCTAATCACCGGTGTAAAGTTTTAACCGGCGCAGATATTTAAATGATAATTAAATACCCATTCAAAACTTAAATCACATTTTATAATGATTTTCCAAAAGGTTCAGTTAATTCTTATTCGAGTTATTAGAATAATTCTTATCGATTACTAAAATAATATAATCTTTTTAATCTTTAAAAATAACATGTAATATGTAGGGTGACCCACCATGCATGCTCAATCAACCACTATTATCATTTAATAGTGAATATAATATAGTATTTGGAACAATGGCTTTATGTGAAACATAAAATATAATACCTACCCATGTGATTTTTGTCCATTCTGGTAATTTTGCTGAAAATTATAAAATGTAGATAGATATAGATAAATATTAATAAATAAAATTACTATTTTATGATTTATTAATCATCTTAGCCATATATATATTACTATCCTCAGTGTACAAAATTAATCATCTTTACTCCAGAACTACTATAATTTTAATTTTGATGTGTCTACGGTATACATAGACATTAAAACAAAAATCATTTGCTTAACATTTCGCTGTAAAAATGATTGTTTTCAATAAAAAAAAAACCAAGTTTATATTGCAGAATACACTTTTAAGGTTAAATGGTGTATAAAAATAAATATTTCAAAGAATTTTTTTAATATACCAATACTTAAAATTAAAAATGTCCGAAATCGAAGGTTAAATAATTGGTATGTTTGAATGCATAACTAACCGAAAAATTGGCATAAATATTTTTTAGGCTTTTGTTATAATATTGTTCAATGTATAAATGTTTTCAATCAATCCGGCGATAAAACACCAATTCAATTGATTTAACAGGTGCGTAATAGTTTGACGTTTTAGAGGGGTCATTGTTCATTAATATCAATCGTCAGTCGGTAGGTAGTCGACTCCTATTAAATAAATAAAAAAAAAAACTATTGAAAACCACATTACAGTGCATTATCTGAGCGTATAATGGAACTAACTTTAACACCAATATAATAGATAAATCAAGTCCCCGTTGATCTGTTGGGAGGACGCTACACTAAGATTTGTTATTTTTTTTTTTTTACGCTTGTGACAAAGCAATACAAAGTTTGGTTGGTCTTCAGACTAAATCTTTTAAGGCCTGAAGATTAATATTAGAATTTATTGATCTACTTACTAAGGGCTAACATTATTGTATATGGACATTTAAAGAGAAAAATATCAATAGTAATTATTACGGTATAGTGAGTACGTAGTGAATAGTGAGTCAAGTCCCCTACACGTGTCGAAATTATTTATATCTTTATTTTAAAGTTTAACGCTTTTATAAAGTGTTTAATTTTCTTAATGTTCTAGTACATCATAAATTAATGTTTTCGAATTTGAAAGCCACTATTTTAGGGTTACTAAGTGTAATTTTGTAAAGTTGGATATATACGAAAGAGAGAAAGTAGGATTAAGATGTAATAATAATCTTTTAAATATTGTTGATATTAACATTGAATTCGACGAATGTATATAATTATGCAAATAATACATAATGATGATTCAAAACGATTTCATAAAACAGAAAAGTGAATAGTTTCCATGGCTATATATAATATATATATAATATATATGAATAGCGTATATATACCTAATATACACCTAAGCACATAATGGATAGTGCTCATACATAAGAGTATAGTATTTTGAATCATCATATACGAGTCGTAAAAAAAACCATAGGATATTATATAAACCGTAATAATAAGCCATATCATTAGCGAGAACATGTTTGAATACAAATATTATGATAAAACGAAGATAATACCCATATATATATATAAATGTGTATAGATTAAAAGTAATGTTTGTACATGGGTTAACGAATGTATATTTTTACATAAATATATACCTACATCTCAATGTTAAAAAATTCCATTATTTTAGCGTCCCGGACATAGTGTAGTAGTGGTAGTAGTAGTTGTAGTATGGGTTTTTGAGCTCATTGGTTTTTTGCAAATACCACTCAAATAAGCTTTTTGAAAACGCGTTGGCTGTGAAATTAGATGTCAACGTTTTTCTCGTGCTATGGCACCGAATAACGTAAACGACCGTAAAAGTAAATTGCTTTCCATTGCATTTAGTGGAAAGGTTTCCGCCGACGAAGCAGCGGTGAAACAAAACTAATGCACACCCGCTTGCTATTCAATGAATCAGCAGCCAATTTAATTGGACACCGTAAAAGTAATCAAGGCGCATTAAAACCGTTTTTATGAAAACAATTTTTGATCAGTGTTATTTTCGGCATTAAAGATAATGTCGTTTTCGCGCGTTATTGCTGCACTGGGTTCTCGGCGAATTATAAATTATAATATTATCGCATATAATTGCGTCGCCCCCACGTGGCATTTGGTTTTTTTTTTTTAACTTATCGCCGATGTGCTGCAGTATAGTTTAATATTATATTTACGTGTAAAAAACTCCACTCGACAACAGGGCGGGGAAACAGTGAAACACGATCGCCCAAAATACTATATCCTTATCATGCTTGATAAATAATGAAAATATTGTATGAAAATAATCTAACCGTATTTTGATCGGTGATTGACTAACCGTAACCGCAAATCACCAACCGCACAACACTCAGAGATTTAATCGAGGATTAACATTTGATTAGCTAACTTATGTTGAAACACGCAGAAGGTACAACTGGCCCATAAAATCACGTTTTTCCTCCATCAACTAGGTGTAGGGGCATCTGAAAATCTTTGAAAATACATTTTAAACAAAGAAGATCGCAATATTATTCTTTCGTGTGTTTTATGTGTTTAACAAATTAAATATTTAATTATTTATAAACGTACCTGGAAATCGGTAGGGTTACTCATCTCGAAAAGAGACTTAGGTACCTAAGTACATCTGGTGGCCTGCTTGCATCAAAAAACTGATCCTTGAACCGTTGCGTAGAGACACAGATGGAATTATTAAGGCCATACTTAGAAGACAAGTACTAATTAGTAATTAAATACGCAGTTGTATACAAATTGTGGTACCTCGCTGCAGTAACTTTTGTGTTCATTGCATTACACAAATATTAATGACGACAAATGTATTCTCACAATTAGTTAGTAGACATATTTATTTTGAAAATTACATGCAATTTTAATATAACGTTAATTAAATTACTTCGCGGGCTCAAAAACAAAAAGTTGCTATGTATCTAAAAATATCAAACCATTCAGGATGGCAATTTTAAACTTCAAATTGTTGTTACCCACCTATCTTCTTAAGAAATGGATGATTTTTTTATGATTGTCAAATTAACAAAGTTTTCTTCGTTAGTCGTGTAATTTGGATTTGTTCTTGGCGGACGTTAAAAATAAAAATACAATGTAAACAATTTGAGTTGAGGATCAAAAAGTTTCACTGATAGAATGTATTTTATTGGTTAAGTATCTACATATAAATATATTATGTTAATTTCACTTAATTATAACTTTTTTGTTCCGTTTTTCTATGAATTAATGTTTCCTGGAAAACAACATTTAATTAAACAGAAGAGGTTATGTCACGTTGTGTTAAAAATAAAACAATACGACGGTTAGTGAAGAGTTTTAATGTTTGATACATTTCAATCAAATACTTGTAATACTTGTAATACTCTTGTAATACACTCATCACTTAAATCGATATATCCTAATTCCAAATATCTCCATACACATATAACTTACCTATATAATTATTTCTTAAACTGTCTCGTTTATAATTATAATATATCGTTTGTAATTATAATTACATATGGTATTGTAACATGCGAATGTTTAATGCTTGTGGAAATAACCACATCCTCGAAAACATCACAATTGAATTAATTTTTAACCACATAGTAATTAGTAATATACTGAATCTCTAACAGATTAACACAGTACCTATTTTAGTTTTCATAAAATGTTAAGCAATGTGATATGACGCATAATTTTCAATTTTCAATTTCCAATCTATACACTTATCTATTCGACTTAACGTGACTTTTGCTGATTTGTATAGATCTAAATACATTATTCTTAAGATATACGGTTATGAATTGTTTCTTATTTTTTATAAACGAAAGTAATTCGAGAAATTCACATCTTAATATTATTTCTCATAATTCGTAAACAAATTATTCATTGCTACAGGTACGAAATATTTGTATATTTTATTATCGTACCTATCTATATTTATCATTCAAAAAGTAAACATAATAACACGAGTAGCGAAAAAACAACCATATTGCGCTGCAGAGTGCAGGACGACGTCAACACTCAGACGACCGACGACGTAATCGCGGGAACAATTTCGCGAGGATTCCGGGCGTGGTGGCCCGTCTCAAATGCTACGAGGCACTCGAGGCAAGTGTGAAACAGTCACTCTGTATTGACAAGACAATCATATGAATTCTTACAACTATGTATACTTATTACTATTTTTTGTACTAACTTATAGGTAAATTAGGTAAGCATGTGTTTCGAGATTTATCGACGTTCCATTTGAAATACGGTGTTGACTAATATTATGAAAATCAAACAGTTATTTACAATTATTAATTTGACTTAAACAATATTGGCTTGTAACACCAGGTACAACATATTATAATGTACGCACAAGTTATTCAAAATAACACAAATATAAATGTTGAAGTAAATTTACTCTTTTATATTCAGCGAGTTACAGCTTATTTGTATTAATTTCCTCCTAGTAATCATATTCATAGAATTTCTATTCCATTTACCCCAAACTTAATGAATATTTTTGAGTTGTACATTATGTGTTGATTATTTAAAAATGTTGACTCTTCTCCACGTGTTGAAATAATTTCGGCATCAATTTCTGTTTTGAGATAACACTAGATTTATTTGTTGCTTAAATGATTTTGTGATAAAGTGCCTTCTCTCTAAACCACTGAGTATGAAATTTAACAATTTTATAAAAACCGAAACACAAAATTCATCATTCATCAATAATTAACTATCATTATTTGACTTATTTAACCATAATATCTTATTGATCTTTGCGTTATTATTCAACATTATTGACGCGTTTCGCAAACATTCAATTTGTGATAGGTTTTTTTAAATTTGCAGCTTACCTATGCAACCTACGTAGGCGATAAAATGATGTTAGTACCTCTTCATAAAAAATAAACATTTTGTAATGCTAGTATTTCACTTATTTTCATAAGTTATACATTAAATTGAATGTCAAGTAATTCTATTTTCCCTAAATAAATAAACAATGGTAATAGCTTAAAGTTTATTATATTACATTGATTATAAAATCATAGAACATATTTTATAGATACACATAATATTGCTGTGCACGTAAATATAATATGTAAAAAAACCATGTTGGTAACTATATATTTCAATGAAAAAAAACAGTGAATTTTGTCTTAAAAACGTATTTTCATAAGTATTAAATTATTTTATTAAAACTAAATTAATATAAGGATCATATTGCGTTTTAATCTTATTAAAAATCCAGCTTAACCATTAGTGTTATAGTGCCTTTTTTGACTATGATTAGTTTTTTTTAATTAATTGAAAAATGTGGCAATGACGAAAAAGAGAGATAAACGAAATATGTTAAGATGCTGAGGAATTTTATAGTTGATTTACTGTAGAACATTATTTTTGTTTAAAGTTTCTTTTTCATTATTATTAAGGGAGAGAATAGATTTTACAATCTGTAGCGTATCACTGAACGCAATAAGTAATATGTACAAACAATATACCATACATGAACAGGACTACTATATTGAGGGGTGTCCTACTGACTCTACTTCAAAACTTGTTTTTCATCAAAGATCAAACTATTATATTATCATCATTAAAGTATATCAATATAACATAATGATATGATAAAAGAATAGAAATATTTTTATAAATAATTCGTAATATATTTTTATAATTTGATCTCAACCAGGAATAATAAGTACATTTCTATTCAAGCAAAAACATAGGTTATACCCAACGATATCCAAAATGTTAAACCATTTAACTATGTATTACTATACTCAACGCATTTGATATATGCTTATAAACAAGAAAACCAGTAAGGCAGCAAAACCACTACCTACTAAACACGTTTTGATCTTATAACTATATAGAAAAAAATCCATACGGAATTGTATCATACATAATATTGTATCAATGATCCAAATCTTATGTCATTATTATTAATTATATTAAAAGAAATGATATTATATTCGTAGAATAATAATTAAACAAAACGATACAATTGGGTATACATATTTTCAATGTAGAAATCGATATGTAATATATTACGATGTACAATCATACAACTTATATTTATAATTAATTTTGATATGATTTTTCAAATTTAAAGGAAAAAGTCTAGTTTTCTACATTTTATTCAATCATTCAGGGAAGGTAGTTCAAGCCCCAAGCAACGCTGCCCAAATGCATAATAAGTGGCATGATACATTTGCAGTGCCTAAGACGACCAAGAAACTCACGTTTTTTTTTTAAATTGACAAAATTAAACTTTCAATAGTATCTATTTATACTTGTGAATAATGTTACTTATGCATAATTTGAAATGAGTGTTACCCCTATACCTACATGTATAATACGTCACTACGTGTATTTGAACTGCATTGTTCTGACATTGTACTTTTGACACTAAAATGGAATTCTGCACACAAAGTGAAAATATTACCAAAACGCATACCTACTGCACGGTATACACATAAACCATGTACGTACCTACACGTGTGTGCGATGTATGTACAACACGAAAAAGGTCTTAGCTTTTCGAGCGAGCTTTCACTCTCTCAAATTCGAAATATGCGTAGGTACCTAACCTACCTACCGCGATATAACGTACGTGCACTACACGTCGTCGGTGCACTGAGCATAATATCGAAAAGGTTGCCTCGGCAAATAGTAATAACGATAATAATAATAATAATAATAATTGTACACCGACTAAACCTTTTCCCAGACGGCGAAAAGGGACGGGGGAACGTGGCATTTAGGTTTTAGACCGGCGACCACGACGTACGCGCGACTCCCGGCGGCCAAAATGTCAGATCGCGCGCACTCGCCACGTCTCTCCGTCGCAGAAACAGTGCACTAATGCGCACGATCGGTGCGGATTAGTTGTCGGCGGCGGCGACGGCGGCGGCGGTGACGACGACGACACGACTACGACGACGGCGGCGGCGGCGGCGACCTATTGCCATTCCTGCCGGTCGGGCGACGTAACGCGTATCGCACCGCACTTGTACGCGCAGACCGCGAGGCGAGTACACAGACGCGCACGTGATCGGTTTTTTTGTTTTCGAAAAATCAAATTTCGAACGTTACTCACCCGCACCGCCAGAGCCGAGAGACTCGATCGGAGGACTCGTACTCACGCGAGCGCGTCTGTCCGATAACTGCAGTCACTATTACTCATCGCTGCAGAAGTGGTGCCCGTGGGATTTATCGTCGTTTCGGACATTTTTTCAACCGTCAAATTTGAACCACCATGATTAGAACCATGGTTCTGATCAGTTTCGTCGCTCTTGGATTGTCCTGCGGTCTGGCGTCGGCGGGTAAGTCTGTTCTATCTCGCGTGTGCACACATTGTATAGGGACGTCCACAGCGCACGGCGGACGAGGCCACGATTTTCGGACACGGTTTTGACGGACCAATTGTTGATCTTCGACTGTGAATTCTTAGGTTATCATTTAGGTACTTTTATTTTAAACTTACCACTCGGGTTGTTCAACATTTACAAAATGACAACAGTTGATAATTATTATTTGATGTCCAAACTTCATTTCGGTTTTCTGATTCGCCATGTACTTTGTTACTAGGAGGAGGACGTCATACCCACGTGTGTCGTCCACGTATATCCGTCTACTAATACATAATATTTAAACACAATTTAAAATTCAGTATTATCCATTTTACTCTGATATTTTATATTAAAAGAGAATTGCCTATTATGACTTACTAAGTTTTAAGGGAAAATTATTTTATAAATATATTAATAATAATAACATTTGTATGGTATTTTATTTTTAAGGCACTAATCGATTTTTTTTTATGCTTAAATTTTGAAATGGGTTTTGAGTATTTTAAATGTACAATTTTAAAATTCTTATAACTTGCTTCAAAATTTAAACTAAAACCAACAAAAAGAAAGACTACGAATGGCCTGGACAATATCTTATATTTGATAATAAGACACAATGACAATACAATATTATGATTATATTATTAAGTAAACGATTAAATTTACTGTTTTTCGTGTCTATAAATATACCTTATAAATGCTTACTTACCTTTATTCTGTTATTATATTACTTGTACAAATAATTACAAAAATTGAAATAATTCCTCTGCGTGGCTGCACATTTTGATTATTTTCCCCGAATTAATTTATATTTGTGTATTCACCACGAGCCTATAAGGACGGCCAGCGTGTACACCATATTATGTCCAATGTCCATATTATATACTCGTAAAAACAATAGGTATAAAATAAAACCGCTATAATAGCCATGAGGTGGTGTGTATATGCAGGAATTGTAGAGGTTATATTATTATTTATTATACTATTAGGGTAGTCATAAATAAAGTGACATAAAAAATTAATTGAACACCGACAACAGACAATATTATACCTACATACGTAGTTGCATTAAGCTCAAGATTTTCAAAGATAATGTTACATCGTTCACGCGTTACATGTAGGCTAAATTATGTAACAATATTTATATAATTATTATAATACAATATTATTATAATATTATAGCAAACAGTTACGAAATTGTTGAATGTATAAATATCCGAGAAAAACAAAACGTAATTACGTAAATAATATGGGGAAAAAATTGAAAATCAAGGTGCATGATATTTTTTTCTTTGTCACTAAAAATTTAAACGAGTATTTTCTTTGAAATCAAAAATAAAACTTGAAGTCGCTGCGCGCTTTGAAGGGTGTTCACTGTTCATACGCTGATGGAAAAATAGAACATAGATTTTTTATTTGAATAAAAATTATTTTATGATGAATTGACATATTTTATAAGTCCCCCTACGTACAAAAGGTAGCAAACTCATAAGTTAGCCATACTATATATCAGTACACAAAAAACGTGCTTTAAAATAATAACATGCTATATTAATATACAATATTGGACACAAGTTTTCTTTGAGCTTATTTATTGCTATAGGTATGGACGTTTTTTTAATCACATAACATATAATATATATAATATGCATTGGAGCATGTATGGCAAAATCTATGTGACAACCTTTATAGATATAGTGAGGAATTCCCCTTTAACAACTGAAGTACTCTAAATCATTCTATGATATCACATTATAATAATAAATCATACCTACTCATAGTTCTTAAACATTTTCAAAACAAAATATAATTTACAATTTCTTAACGCAAACGTATTGATATGGTATTCTCTGTTTATAATAATATTGTATCGGAGAGTGATCTTTCTGATCGCAAATATTAGACCCAGATTTATAAGCCTATTGTGTTGCATAGGTATTTGTTATAACTTACTTTTTTTACTCTTCGAGTGCCTGAAAAGGTCTCGAACACCTTCGTGAGTAGGTCACCGTACAGTATATACACACTACACCCCACAACAATAAACCTTAATTCAATTAACGATAAATTCGATTTTAGATTATGATATTACCTAAGGTTATGCTAAGTTTTCACGGCTACATTGTTGTACATCATGTTAATTACTAGTTTTTACTTTGGTTATTATACCGACCAAAATATAAAAAAGGTATATTTACGAACAATTTTGGAGTGCTCGTTTTCAATCTGAAACACCCTTAAGCACTATACATTTCCACTTGCGAAAATTTAAATCATAGATATTTTAGTTTTGACGAAATTATCGATAGAAAAGTAAAAAAAATATTTAATTTAATTTATAAAATTAATTACATTATGTAGTGAACACTTTATGTAATTTTTCAAAGACAACGAAAAATTAATATTCTAAATTGAAAATTATTTTACGCTTTAGTGTTTTTGCTTTTCAAAACTTGTACCTATATTTTAATCTCTACATTAATTAATTTATTATATTACATTCAAATGAACATATTTCAAAAAAAAAGGTACATTGATGATTTTTAAGGTTTAAGCGAGGATTTATGTGTCGTAACTTATAATATTCATATAGTTGATCCAACTTATGAAGTATTAATGAGAATTTTTGTAAACAAAACAAAATTAAATGTTAGTGGGTGAATTATTGCATAAACTTAATATTATATTGTTTTCATTAATATTTTTCTCAGTTTACTTGTTTATGTTTTATCTACCAAGAACGACGAATGTTGTGTAAAAAAACAACACTCACCTTCAAAGCAATTATAATATTGAATTATATTTTAATGTATAAACTAATTCGAAAATCAACAGTTTTATGTATTTACTTAATTTATGTATATGAGTTTGTTCGAATCATCTCGATTCGTATTTTTTTATTTCTATAATTATTATATTATAAATAATAATTATTAATATTTTTTTTTACTACATTGAAACCTGTACTTTTGAATGATCGTATGTGTACAATTAAATATTAATATCATAACTTTGTTAAAAAAACATAATGTTTTTATGTATTCGGTTTTTTTTCTGAAACGCCTTATGAAATAATTTATTATTTCAATATTTGTCGTATATTTTCATTAAACCGCATATAAGCATATTATTTATAGTTATTCGTTAAAATGATTGATCTGCGCATATATGCATAATCATAATAATATTAGGTAGCTACCACCACTATTATTCAATTTCTAACACCGCAATTTACAATAAGCTTCGATTTTTGATATTTATAAGTCGATTATAATTCAATATATTTTTTTTTGTGTCATAATTGGCGCAACATTTTTTACAAACTTCTGTTTTTAATTTAGTTTTACTTATAAAATAATTATATATTTATACATGAGTTGTTTTTTTTTTATTCAAGTTTATCGATATTTAAAATAATTTTTAACCTTTAGAAATGCAGTTATACCAAAATATAATTGTGTGCACATAAATATAGGCTCGTGTTATACATATATTATATTACGTATATTAATACGATATTTAAAATGTAAAATGTATACAGTAATTAAATCAAATAATTATTTTAAGTTATAAATCGTATAAAATATGAACTGTAATGTTATGCTTTATTTAAATTCTAAACGTTCCATTTACACAAAAAAAAAAATTAGCGCAAAGGGTGTAATATGATACTTAAATCATGTTTATGTTATTAGGACATGTACCTAGTGCGTTTTCAAAGTCTGATATTTTGTTTTGATACTAAAAATATTCACGCACAAGTCTATAAACCAGTGCGTTAACTATAAAATAGTAATAATAATATGCTTTACAGCCTAATTGCAAGGGTAGTATTTACTATTAATTGTTACCT
Source organism: Myzus persicae (assembly GCF_001856785.1). Classification (NCBI taxonomy): domain Eukaryota; kingdom Metazoa; phylum Arthropoda; class Insecta; order Hemiptera; family Aphididae; genus Myzus; species Myzus persicae. The sequence goes on along the minus strand of NW_019102974.1, from coordinate 139,599 downwards.
GCACATCTTAACGGACTATGGTCTAATAACTCTTCAATATAATATGCATACATTTATTATTAAATAATTGATTTATTCAATAGATGTTGTCTGCGGTAACTGGTATAGTGGTATACAGTGACCAGTGATATAAAACATGAATGCTTAATAGATATTTTATATATATATAGGTATATTATTGTACAATCTTATTTTATACATTATACCATGAACTCGATATATAATATTCAAATTAAACCTTACCTTAACTTCCTTTCCTGCACAGCATTCGCATCAATAAGTAAGCTAAATAATATAATATTAAAATAATAATTTATTTTAATATTGAACATGTCTTGAATAAAACCAACTTAATTTTTTTTTTTAATTTAACCCACCCTCATAAATTATAAGCTTTCAAATCTACAGCTATTGTGACCATACCGCAGATAACCCGTTGATTGATTACATATTTTTCAATTTAAAATACTATACATCATTATGTGTATTGTACATGGGTAGGTACTTAAATTTTCAAAGCATTAAAATTTAAAGTTAAAATACACGATTGTAGAAATGCATATTGTTATTTATAACTCCTCGATGTTACCGAAAATTGATGACAAATCATACTTGCACTGAGAAACAATACATCGTAATTTTCGTACATTGAATTAAAAATTCTTTGTATAAATTAATATTTATTTAAAGTTTTTTGTTTATCGCACATCTAATAAATCATTGAACCATAAAAACAGTAATGGTTGGTAATTAATAACGATACCCAAAGTCGGCATGGTTTTATTAGAAATTATCGTACATTTCTTCACTTTTTATCGCTAAATTATTTAAAAAATTAAAAAATCGGTATTCTTAAGTACTGAAAATAATGTGTATTCAATATCCAATAAATTTATTGGATTATTTATACTAAAAGTATACCTACGACAATTATTATGAAGCGCGTTTGCCACGAAAAAAGTATTTTCTGTAGATCAATGAGGTATATAAAGTAATAAACTAATGAGCAATAAACACAAATAATTGTAAAACCGATACAATAGGTTGATTGAAATATTAAAATATGAAGAACATGACATTGTATCAAAATAAAATCAATATTTAACAATACGTTTGCTCATAATAAATTATTTTAAAAACTATAATTAATTATTTTTCTTTTTCTTTTATATAATTCGAAAGTTGATACATAGTATTTCATATTATTGTTATAATACCTATCTGTATATTTTTTTGGGAAATGTGATACATATTAATTTCATCATTCTCATTTGTTCAGCCTTTCTTTGATTTCTTTGTTTAGTTATAAGGTAGGTACTTATTCAAATTATTTAAACCAAACTTCAAATAAACTTGAGGTAAATTGTGTTGAAATATGTACGTGTTGTGTTTCGAAGTTATAATTAAGACTTAAAATTAAATTAAAAACCTTCAGCAGTTAAGATAAAACATTTGTTTTAATTTGGTACTTCAAGTTTCAACTATACATAATTGTCTAATTTTCAAACCATTCTTTCAAAATATATGCATTTTAAAAAATATTAATAAACATTAAATAATGAATTTTTTAGAACAGTTGACTGGGCAGGTATATATGTGTGCTATTTAGTACTTATTTACAAATGTTAACTGAATATTATAAAACAAGCCAAGTCCAATTGAATGCATTAGCTTTGCCCAAGACTTTGTATTAATGCGCATTTTTATTTTTGAACGATAAAATCATTAATTTATAAATATTACACAAAACATCAATATTAAATTTTCTAATGGATTTTCTTATTTTCAATTACTACCTATATTATAAAAACAATCTCAACACTTTGATGTGAAAAAATAAATAAAATTCTTGCAATTTTCGGAAAACAGCTTGTACCTAAATATTTTTCTTTACTGCGTAAAAATCGATCTCTGTGACATAACAAAGAATGCAATTTATAACAATAATATGATTTATCAAAACGTTCTTAATAAAAAAAAAATCTGTCGTATCAGATCTCTCAGCAAAAGACTTTTTCAATTTACACAAATAGAGGAAATCGACAAGTCGACGCGTGTACATAAAATACACGGGTTAGTTTATATAGGTATATTATCAAACTGTAAATAAGGTGGTACTCCGAATCAATGATTTGAACCTTTGAATATGACGTAACACACACTTCTTACTATTAGAGCATTTAATTAAACTGTTTAAATTGCATTATTACATTTTATTATCAATGTTTGATTAATATTAAAAATTTTCGTTATAAATTGTTTTAAAAATATGTGTAACATAAACACAAAACGCAACGGTCGTACCTATATAATCAAATATTTGTCACGAGAGGAACAAAATTATAACCAATATTATTTATACGTTGTATTCTTAAGTTTTCGATAATTTTACACAAGAATAAAAATATGATATATAGAACAATTAGACAGTATAGAAGAAAATTATCACTCCATAGAACTTATTGAATTGAAAGTCAGTTAATTTAATATTATATTAAAAATGTAAATATAGTAAAACTTTTTGGATGTACATTGCTATATACACTACCTACCTACGTTCCATCTTCTGATATCAAAATTCTGTACGCATCCGTTATAAGTTAAATTAATTGAGATATTTCTTATTACTGAAAACTTTCTAATATAGTACTGTGAGTACCTACAATAAATGTATTATTTACAAATAAAACATTTATTTTCGTTTGTATATTTTCGATATTATTAAAGCTTCGAAAAGTTTGATGCAATTAAATTTAAATAATTAATAGTATTTCCCCTATAAGTTACCTCTGAGATGAAACAGCTTACGGAATTATTAAAATAGATTTGTCATTATACATTACGCTTATTATCATAATTATTGTTTATCATGCATTCAACTTCTTTAAAATATGCGAATTCACATATTTTGATGTTACTCCATTTCACGACAAAAGCTCACGGTTTATTAACCATTTAAAGAACACGGTTTGTGTAAAAATGAAATTAATCTCTCTCAAAAAAAAAAACTTTATAATAGAAGCTTTAATACTACACATATTTTATATCTTTTTGAATAATTTCTTCGCGAAATTTTAGAATTTACATTTTAAATTTTACTTCAAAGAATATTATGTAAAACAAAACTACTATATAGGAACCAATTTAAAAGCTATTTCATATTATTATTATTATTTAAATATATCAAGGAATTTGTTAGTACTTATATAAAAGTGTTTTAAACTTTTATTAAGATAGATAGGTGCTTGAGATTTAAAATACAAACTCAAGAATTAAGATATACATAAGATGCACAAGAATTTTGTGTTTGAGTTCCAGTTACTGTACATAATCGTGACTTTTAAGAATTCATTGTTACAGCAATAGTTCAAATTGTTGAAGAACAAAACACACTAAGTAGGTATTTTTGAACAATATTGTTTGTTGTTTTTTTTAATCACTATTAATTTCTAAAACTAACACCAACGTTATTGTTATTATAAGAAGTTATATGTACAGACGATTTCAGAACATTGATGATATTATATTATTTTCGTATAAATCGGACTTCTATAATGTATATGAAATTCGTATAACCAACCGAAATTCAATAAGAACAATATTACACTAGGGAACAATAACGCGTACTACTATATCTATTGTAAAAGTTTTTTTTTCATATCAACCGATTTGGAAGATATTTTAGTTTTCTAAACATTAAAACTGATATTAACAAGGACACTTGGGTTTTTTTTCATCAAAAGAATCGATTCGCGTGGAAAATAACCCATATCGAACTTAATACACCACATTTTTTAAAAGAGTCGGATAATAACTTTATCTTCGCGTTTTAGGTTTCTCTACGATACATATAGAAACTCTGTGATACTATATCCATCGTATCCGTCTGTCTGTAGTTACAGTTCATTTTCGTTGTTCCATAGTACTATTTTTATGTTAATAGTTTTAAATAGTACTAAATTCAATGAATAATAATTGTCCTCTTAACCACATATTATAATCAATAACAAAATATCTGTTAGGTATGCTGTGTCACTATAAGCAACCTGTTGGACAGGCAGACCGCTATGTATTTTTCTAAATAAAAGTTATTCTCTCTCCTATCAAATATTGATAGACCTTTTTTTATACATTATCGACTGCTTTGATAATAGTCGAAAGTCAAAAGCCGATTATTAAATAAGATCAATCACCTATAACACTTGAGACATGATTATTATTTGCTTCAATAAATAATAACTAGGTATTTAAATGTAATATGTATATGTTATTATATTAAAAAACAAGTCATTTTACTCGTGAAAAATATGATGTACACAATATTTAACATAATATAATAAACAGTATTTACTTTGTAAATTGTTGTGAATAATTTTATTATCTATTGTTAAAACGTATTAAAAAAAATATATATCGTAACACTAAGTTTAGATGACCCTTTTGTCAGGAAAACTTTAAAATAAATAAATAAACAGTGTTATGTAGTATAACACATTGCGTATAGATATGAATAATTAGAAATAGTTGTATGTTTAAATGTTCTATGGTATTCTGATGAAGTTTTGTAACAATGTAACATCATGTAATATTATTATAGTTTAAGCATACTTCTTTTTTTAGATTTTAGTCCCCAACGATGTAAACTAAATAGTTTTGATTAATTTGTAGAGTGGTAAAAATATTTTGTTATTTGTTCAGAAAAGCTTCTTTTGATGAATAAAACTACAAAACGTTTCAAAAAGCAAATCAAATAATTATAGTCAGTATCGTTATGATATAATCGACATGATGGCTTTATATGCGTCTTAAATTCCAATGATTTGATAAAAAAAAATATTTGAAATGTAGCTATTAAATATGATTACAATAAATAAATTATTTATCGAATTTTTACTGATGTAAATCAATAATATGGCTCTCTAAATGACCAAAGTCGGTGGAACATTTCATTAAATACTTCAATTTGTATGCAGTAAACTGCAGTAAAACCATTGTTTGTTTACACCACGCATGTATAAAATGGGTTCCTTGGAATATATAATATAATATTAAATAATCATAGAACAATAAGTAATCCCTTTATAATGATCATTAACGTTACAAATATTATACCCAAATACCCAATGCACTAATACGGTCTAACAACATAAAACTTGTTAGTGTGAAATTATAATTCAATAATTCAATGTACAAATTATTCTCAATATTATATAATAAAATTTAAGTTGTGTATTTTAATGATGGGTTGTACATACGTGAAAATATTACACGAAGTATATTTAGGTATTATTTGTTTTGTTGCACGTAATGGGAATTAAAGTGAGGTGGCTTTAAATCAGAATTCATCAGTCCATTTATGCTTTCAGATTCCATTAACTATAGTACTTGGGTTTTAGTGGAGCAAAGGACTTTAATTCTATCCCAAATAAATTATTCGTGTTTCCTAGGATTTTCTGTTTTTACTCCTCGACTAGATGAAGACATAAATACTACAATCTAAGAATAAATTAAGAACAGGTTGATAATAACGTGAATGATGATCAACTAACTATTCATCAAATTGTTGAAAAAAAAAACGATAAATCATCTCATCCTCCTAATATACATTGTTTACGTGTTGAAAATTACTATAGTGATAAAAATATATAAAAATTAGTCACCTAACTGCGCTGTGTATGGACTATGGACCAAACATTATTTACCGTCATCGTCGTAATATTATTTCCTTTTTAACAAGGACAATATTCAAATACTTTAAACTCGATTAAATTTACTGTGTAATCCTGTTTGAAAATATGAACGCTTAAATAATTAATGTAGATGGTTAAAAAAAAACTGAAAATATAACATAAAAAGTTTGATTCTTGTTAAAATTAATTTAATATACAGTCTGAGTAATTTTGTTGTTGCCATTATTATCAATTATTACATGATCATTATTATCATTATTATCTATTATAATAATGTGATCAGTTGTTATAGTAAACTATAATAAGCACTTAACTGTACCAACGAATCTGCAGAGTTGAATATTACTCGGGTGCTTTTTAAGAATACCGTAAAGTGGGTAGGTAATGAAATAATTTGACGTTATAAATTAATAAGAACACTTCCGTCGTCATCCGAGTGTGCAACATCCTTTTTTCGTCCTAGAGACTTGCCCAAATTGTAGGCCTGTGTCAGACTTGCAAAACAATGTCCGTCATTAGATTATTAGCTGAGTTCAAAAACGAGCAAATTATATTAGTTTACCTTATAGTTTGCCCAATGTCAATAACGCTATGATATACCTATAGTAAACGATAATGAGAATTAATAATTAACAACTGTCCTAACTTGATTGTGAAATATATTTTGTAGAGTGTAAAATGACTAATGAGCGATGGACAGCGTTGTTTACAAAATGGTGGAATGGATTATGTACCTGGTTTGTGTTTAAGGGACGGTACGCGGCCCGTATATTTTAATCGCACGTTCAACTTTAGAAGAACAGATAAGCTTTGCAGGAATTATTCTTTCGAATTCCGTTAAGTGTGAACACACAAAATAACTTCACACGTGCTTTACGTCGTACACAACTTTTTGAAACAAAAACTTATTCATCGATTTTTTACCAACGTTCGTTTTCTTAACATCCTTTACAAACATTTATTTTAAATTTCCCGGCTGTGAATTTTTTATTCGGCCAATTATTATTGATCTTAAATTGACATTATTATGCAATAATAATTTAATGGCTTCCAAATTTTTAAAACAAATATAATCAATATTTCAATAGTCGCGTTCAAGACTTACTCGTCGTAAAACTTTGCATATATCCAGTTTTTGTTTTATTTTTTTAAACACTAACGACAAAGGATTTTATACATTTTACAAAAAAAAAAATATATAACAACGGATGTCGGATTTTTTTTGGTTTTTATGGCACATATATACAATATTTTAAAGTGAGTAAAATTGACCAAGTTTTGGCTGTTTATACTATTAAATACACGACTTTTTGTATAAATGATTATATTATTACATTGTCACGTTGATCAAAATAATAAAACACTGTACACTATAACTGAAAGTATAGTCAAATCAATAAAGATTTCTAAAAAAAAAAACTAAACACAATATATTAGGTACCTATGTAGGTATACAATTAATTATTTGACGCGATTTTGTTGCTAGTTGAATCAATTTGAGGATTTGTGCATTGGGCATATTCTAAATAATCTAATCATATTTTTCATATTTTAATAGTTTATATCAGCAAGAAACACTTTTGTTCCTAGGTATAAGTTCTAAGCACGGCGGTCAGATAGGTTAATGCACTTATCGCATGTATGGCTAGTGTGGTTGTTTGAGCTTAAAACGCCAAAGTTATATTTTAAGTCAAACGTGAATCTTAAATAAACAGTACTACTATGAAAACACTTTTTGCCAATTACGAAAAAAAATTGGCATTCCAAAACGCTTACACTTGGTTCTACGAAAATAATAACAGGAATGTCGAAGAATAAAATATACGCAAATCGCGTTGAAAATAAAAACTGTACAATAACTATGGTAACAGATTTCTGCTTTTCTACCATGTATGCTAGATAGGTAGTTAAAAAACGCGCGTGCAAAAGTAAACAATGTTTTTGTATCCGTTGTCATCCCAAATGTCTAACTGATTGCAGATTTCCACTTGGTAAATAAATTCTGAAGCCAGTTGTAGACGTAGGTAGTAAGTATACATAAACATAAAGAATTAAATAAAATCAATTTCGAAAGAAAAAAAACAATTATTGTGGACAGGTACATAATAATTTTTAATTAATTTGTTTATCGTCATTAAAAAAAATATTTTATGTTTCTACAACTACTATACATTTCGCTTTCAATATAGTATCACCTAAACTATCTCAATTATTATAATTAAATATATAGGTAGGTACATTATAGCTCTTAATATTGACTTAAGGATAGGTAGAAATCACATTTTTGGGGGACAACAAAATAAATTATAACTAATATAGGTACTCCTATATTAATAATTGTAAATATGTTTAAATGAAAATGTTTTCAACAATTTTAATTGTGTTCAAAATTGTTTTTTCTATAATTTTCATACATTTAAAACACTTAATACATTATATTATGTTTAAATTATAAATAACATGTATGTTTCTTTGCCTGTAGGTAAGTGTGTAAAAACTAAAAAGTCTAAAAAAAAATAGTTGTAAGAACTAAAAGTTTTCCCGAGGATCACATTTATTGATCTGAGAAATAATGCTTACAGAATTCAATCCTTCTAAATTACCTATTTTATGTCCCATATAATCATAATAATATTGTATTACCTTCATCAGTTTTTCAGTTGTTGCGACTTAGTACTATAATCAATCATCATAATAAATGATATATTTTGTACCGTACATGAATATATTAAATATTTAGGACTCATAAAATGTTTTATTCAAACAAGTTCAAAAAGTATGAAAATACTAGTATAATACTCAAAAAATTAATAGGCATCATACATAATATTGTTAAACTGTGCAATGAATAATCACAGGCTCGGCGAATACGTTTAGTGTTTTAAAATACCTAAGCAAAACTTAGACAGCCCGAGGCGATCGTCTAAACTTTCTGTAGTTAAGAAAAAAATACATTCCAAGTCTAAATAGAAATAACGAGAATTTTTATTACAACCAAAATTCAATTACCTACTATTTTCCTTGTTCGATTGTCTTACTAGTACATATAATACACTTGATAAATAACTATGCGCATGCACTTTGGAAACAAAATACCTAATGACATTTTCAAAGTTTACCATCTCTATGAAATTGTATACACCTAAAAAGTTGCTGTGTTAGAAACTTTCTACATATTGTAACACCTAAAAAAGTGGTACTTATGCGTAAGTAACAGAAATAAATTTTTTTGTATAACCGTGCGGCGTGAAAACAATTCTTGCAGTTTGGCTCGAAACAACGATAGGAAGACAACAATTATAACAACGATAACGTAGTCTTTGGCATTTTCAACAAACTTACAGACAAATAAAATTAAACTTATCGTCGAGTTATAATAAATAATAATACAGAAATCGTATAAAATAGTGTGCGCATCGACGCGAAACACCTGTAACACGATAACTACAATGCACAATAATATTATATATTACCGAATTCGGCCAGGAAAAAATGAAAAAATATGAAATACAGCACTATAATATAGGTATCTCAGTTTTAGTGAACCTCAATTGTCGGAAAAATTGATGTCAGTGTGAATATCTTTGTGAAATTATTTGACCACGCAATTCGCGGATTGAATTTAGCACTTTGTATATTTTTTAACGCGATTCAAACTTCAACTACTCTCCAAACTCTTCCAATATCTCTGAGATTTTAGTCAAAATCAATCGAGTACCTATTTTTTGAGTATATATACAAGCTATAAACATAAGTTTGGTTTTAAAAATATATAGTTTCTTTAATATTGCAAATAAGGACACATGTATACTCGACGATTTGATGCACGCTTTTACCTCATTTGCCCGAGAAAACCAATGGCTGGCAACCATTTATGATTAAAAATAATTCTTCATACCTGCTGTTATTACTATTATAATCGGCAACCAATATCAACCATTTATAAACAAAAAAAATGTTCAATTTCTATCGTGATTCTCAGATCATTATGTGAGAACTTCTTTAAAATGCGAATTTTGGAAAATTATTTCTTTAGGCACCTCTACATGGTGGTACGAAAGTACCACATGAAAATTTCAAGTCTTCGGTCATCATAGTTTAGGCTCTGTTATGTTGATCAGCCAGTCAGTCAGTCAGGACACGTTTGATGATATATATATAGATGTTAGGTTTACGAATTATTCTTATAATTGTTGTGAAAAATGCGGCAAAGTATTCCTCTAGATTTCTAGAAGATATTCTGTCAGTAGCTTGGCGTCGTATTCTTATCTCCGACAAAAATCTCGACAAATTCGCCAGCAATCCTGTGATAGACTGCAGTGCACGATTAACCTCCTGTGAAATCTCCTACACCTCCACGGATGAAATCACCTCCACTGCGCCGGTAACATCACATTTATCTGTAGCGCCTTTGTTACTCTAGCTTCTTCACCGCGTCCAGCTCTTTAACTACTTCCATACTTGCACTGCGTGTTGTAGCTTGCACTGTTCATCATTGTCACGAGCCATAATTTCTTCGTTTCCAGATAGTTTCCGAGCGGTCATCAGTATCTATCTGCGGTGACCACCACCATTGATTTGAGCATCAAAACATGAAAACCTTATTAAAATTATAGTTAACATTCGTCCAAGCAAGATATCCTAAAAAAAATTCCTTCTGTCTAAATTCGTTCGAAATAATATAATGTTTCCCCGGACAGCTAATTAAATAGTATACTATATAAATGTATAATATATACATTCATGTATATTACATGTAATTTAAGTTTTAAAATATAATTCTTTAGAAAAATCGTCTATATAGATTTAAAAAAAAAAAAGAAGTTTGAATCCAAGCTCATTTTCTATTTAATGAAAATTGAAAATAAGTAATAGCTGACTATTTGCTTAAAATGTATTACCAGTCTTTTATTCTTTGAAATGTACTAGTTTAAAGTCTATACATAGTTTTTAAAGTATATATAAATATAGGTACCCAAGCTTGAAGCATAACTTTCTGATATCCAAAACATTTTCTACACGTCATGATCTATTCATATTTACTTATATATGGTAACATATCTATGTATACTGCCGTAAGTAATTGACATCCCGCAATAGAATATTCAATATGAAAAACATACTATATAGTAACGTTATAGTCACCCAAGAAATTTAATAATTTAATGTATTAAAGACGAGTAATATCGTAACTTAAAATGATTGAAAATCCGTCCGTTTTTGTGTGCTGTTTACATGGAAATAAATAATCCTCATTTTCATAAACAAGGTACAAAATTAATTAATATTGATAATCAACTAATAATAACAGCTAGTATGAGTTGCAATATGTGATAGTAATACCAATAAATGTTGTCCAGTAAATACACGCAATTCGTCGTTTGACATTTCACCTCATTACATATGTTAATAAAATTATATTTCATCTATGTATCGGTACTCAGCTTATTCATACAAATAGAATAAATCGAACCAAACAAATACATATAATATAATAATTGTATCGGTACTTATATATTCAATGATAAATATACTATATAGTATATATACAGTTTTAATTATGCATATTATATCGCATTGACACGAGGAAAGTTCATTACAAAAACACAAACCAATATAAACATGTATCACTAAATAATATTTTTTTAATTATCCCGTCACCTTTCGAGTATAATTCATTATAGTATGCACCTTCAATTATAGTACCAAGACCTTCACCCCAGCAGAGTTTTCAACAACGATATTAGACTCATTTAGTCAAAATATTTGACGGCCTGGAGCGAGTTCTAAAAATGAAAACTTTCCTCGCTTTTTCAACAATGCGCAGAGTAAACTTTATAATTATCACATCTCGTAGACTCAAAATATATACCGTATTTAATATCACATAATATGTATCTTCGAGCAAATGTATTATTATTAATTTTTCCGAACCGACGACGGCGATGACGAAAAAAAAAATTAATAGACTTGAAACACAGGCCCGGAACTTTAGGTGGGTAGGTACCTACAATAATATTATAAACACCGGAAAAGTCACCGAGAATTCCTTGGGATAGCTGTGGTGATATATAATAATGGGATAATATATTGTAGAAGTCGGTCACACAAGTTCAGAAACTATAATATATTATATTATTGTACATTGGTAATAATACCGTAAAATATACATTTTACGTCCTAGTCGAAGAGCAAAGACTACGAAGTACGCGCATACTATGTTGAACCCGAAAGATCTTTCACGCTGTTATTATCATTTTAATATGTATTATTATATTATATTCGACAGCGTCCCCGATTGGCCGTTATATAACCTCAAACCTATAATAATAATAATTGGCTTGTCAAATACGGACGGTGGTCGTGGTATATATATGACGCATACAATACATATATATTTATAATAACATATATCCTATTTAGGTACATATAATGTGTAATATGTATATGTATATACATACTTGACCGACGTTTTAGACGCGCGCAGCCCCTTTTGATGGCAAACAAATACAAGGATCAGTGGCATGCTATTTTTATTTACGCCATGGCTTTGTCGTCTTCGCCTAAAACAATGTAAATATATTTGTACGAATTCTAGGGACCAGGCCCTGTCATAAAATAACGCGATAGTATCATATTATAGTGTACCATGTTTGTACTATAGTTGAATTTATTGTTTAACACCGTGAACCGCTCATTATATTTATTTTTATTTTATTTCAATAAAAAAAATTGTGTACACCCTATTAAAAAATAAAGATAAGGAGTGGTTCACGACGTTAAACAAAAAATTGATTGTAAAAGGTTTTTTTTTAATAAGCGTTCCAGTGGACAGAGTACATGTTAGCAGATGTATATGATTAAATTAACTGATACAAAAAGAAGCCATACCCATCGGTGACACTTTTTTCGCGTGATGTGAGCCACCCGTCATTATCTCTATCGATTTTCGAGTTCATTAAAAACATCTATTTTTACAATTTTTTGGTTTTTTTATTGACAGCCTGATATTAATTTCGAATTCATAATCTAAAGGGGAATATTTCCATATAAAAATATTAGTGTATTACATATTTTATGGAACATTTTATCGAATATCGAACTATAGAGTATTATTGATAATCATTTAAACAGTTTAGATGTTCCCATTTAAAATTTAATTAATTACTTGCCTATACCTACACTTACTTGATTATAGAAAACAATGACATTGAAAACAGTTTTTAGAATCTCGTTAGTGTTCACTGAGTTCAAATGTATAATAAGTACTTAAAATAACTGAGTATTAAGAAGAAGTATTTATTATAAATTTATAACACATTACTAATAATATATGAAACGAATATAATATCATCATATCAGATTTTCGTTAAAAATTTGGTATATTATTTTTAATACAGCATGTACGTAGGTATTGCAATATTATTGCTTATATAGTTACTGCAGTCTCTTTTTTGGCGTATGGCACTGAAGAACAATTTTACAGTCACGACGGAAAAATATATTTTGGTCACGTACTTGACAAATCGTTTAATTTTCCTCGGTAGGTATACATATGCATTATACGAAAATGATAAACTGTAGACTTTTCGCTATCAATATTTTACATTAATATTGAAAAATTTGTAAAGGAAAAAATAAACTCAAGTAGTCGACTTGAATAAAATTTAAATTCAGGCATTTACCGTGCCAAAAGTTTATAATAATCATGTGTACTTACAAAAATATAATATAGTTATTGTAAATAAACCTTTTTTTAGAAATTTGTCGAGATTATCTTTACATCACATATAACAGAAAACATGGTGAAATTTAAAATTATACATTTGAAATTAACTTTATTATAGTAGCTACAACTTATCTCTTTTTTTTCTCTTAAATTATTAATGTATTGTGTTTTGACAATGACAAAATACTTCATACAGTGATTCTTTTGACAGCAAACACTCATCATTTTTAACAATATTGACGTTTTTTAAAATATTTTTTTTTATATTATCATAAAATTGTATTTTAAAAACTTTAAACGCTGATTAACCAATTAACTACTTGTTTGAAATTGCATTATATGACTATACATTACAGGTCACCCAAAAAAAGACAAATTAAGCAGGTAATAAATTGGAATTATTAGAATATAATACGAATTATAAACATCTATGATACATTTAGAGTTGATAACCGTAGAAATATAAAATCTATAAGTAGATGCAAGTATTTTTAAGAAACAAATAGACAATTTTTAAATGAAAAAAATATTTCAGCATAGATTATATGAAAATTATTTATTTAACATTTTAAGCTGTATAATATATTTTTTCCAATTTAATGAAGTATAAATATTTTTATTATTACACCTATTTAATGAAATGTATTATGATTATAATTTTTAAGTTTTAATTGATATATAATACATTTAAAAATGTTTGATTTTAACCTGTGCAACTATGTTTTAACTAATAACTATGTATACTGTTATGTATATACTTTGAATTGGCATATACGTTTTAAAGAATTTTGGATCGAGGAAAAAGCACTCGTATGCAGGAAATCGCTGACGCCAAAAGGGCCGTATATGTCGCCTATTTTATTGTTGTACCTACCTTAACAGTGTCAATATACAGACAGTGTCGACTGAAGAATGTCATTTAACTTTTAATATACTGTAGTTACTAGGGTTATACATTAATTACGTCGTTATTATCTAATACATGTTTTAGACACACCACACATGTATCATAATATGTATTTTAAACCTATAGAATTTACAGGCTTTGATATCGAGGCATATAGTTTCTAATGTTTCTATATACTCGTATAGTATATGTATAAGCTCGTCATAACACTATTATAATAAATTATATTATTTCAATGTCGTATTACAGTGAGCCGCAAAATGGTTAGGAAAACAACGGTTTTATTATTATTCAAAAACTTACTTTATTTTTTTATAATTTATAATAATATGTATGAATGTAAGCTGTTTGTATAATCGCAATATCATGTTAATTCCGGTTGTTTGTACAGTTTGTTATTAATAAAACAAAGTCATATTGTATACATAGGATAAAATATTAAGAATAATAACAATAATATAACACACGATTAAGAATTTGAAATTAAAAAATATAAAACTCAAATATAATTATTAAAAATGTATTATTTTGTATGGACAAAGACTGAATTAGTTTATATATTATCTACGCTGTTGGTCGTCATAACCGCATCCTTTCAAAAAAAGGTTCTCTTTCAATACCACACATTTTCAACATCAATTCTATAGTTTTCCCAAAATTATACCGTTCAATACCACAAGCTGATATTTATCAATAATGTAGACAATTATCTAATATCACGTTATTACTTAGAGTTAGAACAAAACACCAGTTAAGCATATTAAATCAAAATTTAAAAATAATAAAAATTGACATAATAAATAAAACTTATAAAATAAAACTTTCGGGATTATCCACAAATGTATTTCAATCTAAACATTTTTTTTCACCAAGCAATTTCTTATTTCTTATAATATTATACTTAATAAGCTACAAATAAAATTATTTTTATATTGGACCCACAAAAACTAATCTCAAATCACACAAGATTAATTATTATTAAAGTAATATCCATGAATATCCATGAACATCAAAATGAAAAAAAACCTTTTTATACTTTAAAATAAAATATGCTAAAATACAAAACATTATTATTAATATAGTTAATATGTAATATGTTTATTACATGTTTATGATATTATTAGAAAGTTACATAATATATTTTGATGATTGACTCCAGACCACGGTTATCTGACACAACTGAAATTCGGTGTAATTTATGATTCAGTTCTTAAATTTAATGTGCTGTATAAATATTGGAAATTGCCAAGAAAATACATGATAATACCTATTTTTATAATATAGAGAACTATTGATTTTCCACGTTTATTTTTATTTGTTATAGAAAAGAATTTACTCCGGGTTAAAGTAAAAATAAATAACTGTACTTTAAGAAAAATACTAATAACCTTTCTTTAAAAACGTATACGTACATGCGAGTAAATAACCAGCAATTTTTTTTATTAAAAGCTCAAATTTCAGAGATATAATTAATTTAATTTATTCAAAATTGTAATTATATCATTCTACTAATCAATGGAAAAATTTAATAATTATTATAAAAATATTTAAATATTATCAAGTAACGCTTCAAACGTTTTTGCTATTATTTATAGTTCATTATTTTGAAACCCGAGTTCGGTTGAATAAAATCCAAATCCAATTAAGCTATTAACGATTTATAACACTACTTTATAGTATGTCGATATATTATGTATGATTATTAAATTGTACTTTTTAATGTGCATAAATACTGTGAGTTTTGACTTTAGAAAACATAAATTCTTCTATTATTTATGTTGAATAGTACGTATTTTATTTTAATCGACTGTTGATAACGAACGTCGTTGATAGAAAAAAAATCACCCTCTGTGCGTAAATAAAATATTCCGAAAATTCATAAAGCTACATACTTATTCGTTTCAAATTCTTATGTAGTGCATTTTGAGTTCTGCACACACTGCATGGTGTATAGAGTGCACTCAAAAATATGGGGTGAAAGGTGTCGTCGATGCGTATTAACATATAATGGCACTCAAAGACTTCGTTTTCTGCAGTCTGCGTACCGTGTACCGTCATTGTCCCATCATCTTAAAATGTATATACATGTAGGTAGGTGAATGCATATATATATATGTATAATGTACCTCTATATATATATATGAATTCCACCATTGCAGTGATATACAATGTACATAATATATATGTTTATATGCACCTATAAAGCACGACTTATTCCGCAAAAGGAGTATCGTGGCCTTGAAAATAATGCGTATACCTGACTTTTTGGTATGCAAATTACTGAAAATAAATCAGTGCGAACGAATCTTGCAATCAAAAGCACGTAACCCGCATGTTTATGTACGTTATATATATAGAGAGAGATACATTACATCAAAACGACCAAAATGTAAATGACACTCGCGTGCTTTTCATTATCTTCACGAGCGCACTCTTACAATGTAGGTACCTACATGTATATGTATAATATTCACTGCGCAAGGTGTATATAGGAAGTATATAAAGTAGCTAATTAAGTCCAGAATTTCGTTGGCGGACAATTTTCGGTGCGACTTCCCTGTATTATAAATACCTATACATACGTATAAGTACCGGGGGTATAAATTATTTTTTATTACGTATCACATACTGCAATGTTATGTAGGTAGGTGTCGTACTGCAGCAGTCATCGTATTTTATCATATTATATTATTATATCGCGCGTCGTGTCAAAACGGATAAAATGTGCGCGGACACCACTGCTGCAGCGGACGAGAAATTAAAAATATCCGGCAGGCGGTTATAATATAATATTATGTAACTGGAGAAAAGTAGAGTATACCGAGAAAATTATATTATATTTTCACCGCCGGCCCATTATATTATATAGCACAGAGTTAAAATATAATATTATAAACAATATAAACACGAGTACATGTCAGCCACACAAATGTTTGGATACGCAGCGCTCTGTTGTTCCTATATACATATAATATTACAATCTACCGACGAAAATTTCCCCATCTCGGCTTGTACAAACATTGTGTACACAATATTATATAGAAGACGATCTCGAATATCGATACACGCTGTTTTTGTTGTTGTTGATGTAATATGCGAACAGCCATAAGAAAAAAAACCGTAGCGTCTACACCTAGGCAAAAAAATTTTTTCCGCGTTCAACGTATTTTTAACTGAAATCGTAAACCTGACAACGGTGGCGTGTATGGTGTATGTATATCGTTTAATTTCAGCCGCAGTTCACATTTTATACATAATATATAGTTATACTTTATATACATTATATGTTTCGATATAAGCGTATGTATGTTACGCCTCGGTTGTGAAATTGTCCAATACATGAAATGGGCAATTTTTTGCTCAGTTCGCGGAGAAATGGACTGTCTGGTGCGGTCATTTCATGAACTGCAGGGCGTATTTTTATTCATTTTTTTTTTGCACAATTCGCTTTGAACTGGACATGATGAAAACCTTCCATGTTCGTGAATTAGACAACAATAATAATGCTCAGACGATAATCTTCCCGGTAGCTGGCAGGTGCCATTCAATTATCGCACATTTATTATGAGTGTGCGTAAATATTCGGGGGAATTTCTTACTAGAATAAAAAACGAAATTGACGGAGACCGATTAAAGGATATATTGATAAATGTTTTCATGTTAATTTCGATGGTAATTTAGACAATAATAATATAGGAACACCGCGAATGCGACATAAATCTCACACTATAATGATGAGACATAGTGATAAAAACAAACAATACAAACAGCGCAGTACACTTGTGAAAAATAGCATCGGATAGTATTGGGAAAAAATAGCAGCGTGAATAAACGACAAGTACAAATAAAAAAACTTAAGACATTTTCAATTGATGATTGATTGTGTAAATGTGTTTGTGCCACGATTTGATCGTGTTACGGCTGATCCGCCTGTAGTATTATTATTTGAGTAATAACGAGCATACGAAGTTAAACTTATGAAATTGGAATTCTAGGGATAGCATTGATATAAATTTGCATAGCAAAGCATTTTGAAAAACCCCGTTTAAAGAACTGATGGAGAACTGACCGGAGTTGGCAGGCGAAAGGACTAACTATACTCACTATAATATACTTATGTTACTTTAACAAGCAAGGTTACAATATATTCATTAACCTGTTGTTTACTTGAACATAATTGCAAAACAACTTATAATATGGCTAATTTTATTATCATGAAGATAATTTAATATGCATAATACCTAATAATAATATACAATTTAGTAATAACCAGGTAGTTATAAAATAGCGATATTGATTTAAAAATGTACCTTTTATAAATATATATAATATGTCTATTGTCTATATATATTATATTATATTCTCTATGGTTAAAATGCATAAAAACAAAAAGAAAATCATACTCGTGGCAGTA
The DNA here is from genome assembly GCF_001856785.1 of Myzus persicae. Lineage (NCBI taxonomy): Eukaryota > Metazoa > Arthropoda > Insecta > Hemiptera > Aphididae > Myzus > Myzus persicae. Next base: position 120,859 of record NW_019102974.1, on the reverse strand, counting down.
ATCCGTATAAACGTAAAATTGCAAACTTTGGAAGACTATAACTTCTACAATAATAATTTCTGGTAAAACAATTTTGCACCATCGTTTTAAGTATAATAAAACAAGTTGATTAAAAAAAAAATTGAAGGGGGTTGGTAAAGTACATTTTTCCCTTAAATTGTTTTAATTAAATTTTATTAGCATGTCCAGTTCATGAACTGTGCAAAAAAAAGAACACAAATATACCCAGTTCATGAAATGACCGCACAGTCGCACAGACAGCCCATTTCATGTACCCATATGGACAATTTCATTACCGGGGCGTAACATGTAGGTATTGAATTATAAAATTATAAACTTTAGATCACCATCGATCGGCGACGGCCTGTCCATCACTCGACCGAATGAAAAACTAGTGGAAACGTGAAAATATCGGGCGAGCGAGAACACGACAAAAGAATCTATTACAATCTTATCGATCGATAAACTAATTACGATTAAATATATAGAATTTTAATATTTAATAAATGGCTAATATGTATATATATACTTACAATAAATCAAACGTAAATCAATGTTCTTATAATATTAGAATATAAATAAAAACAGCTAGTCCGTAAAATGCACAAAACAAATAATGAAGGGACGACAACCAGTCAAGTCACAGCATTTTCGAAATTGACTTTAACATGAAATCGTTTTCGTGGAAGACATACATTTATAATGGACAGCTGGTATTGCCCCTCACGTCATAATATATCTTCTATAGTAAATGTTCCAAGTACCAACCTTACAAATCCGATTATTATCTTCCGAGTCTCATGCATTCCGTTAATTATTTTCGGCGGGAATGAAAACGGGAATAATGGGATAACGAATTTTGAAATGGCCGCCCTGCAAAATGTCAAAATATGGACTTGCCGGTTGTTGCGGGGAACTCTCATGTCGCCACTACCTGTACACACCAGCTAATTCCAGTCACCGAAATATTTTTGAAACAGTCGACTTAAGTGATGTGCGCAAATGAATTAAAAATACTGCACCCAGTCGTAGGCCCTGAATATAATATGAGCCGCCTTCACTGCAACATATGGCACTGGAAAAATATCATATTTATGTGGCGTTCGATCGGGTAACGATAAGTTTTTAGTACCTACATAGGTATTATATTGTATACAATAATATAAAGGGATGTATAATATAGTTTAACTGTTTTCTTCTTTGGCGTCCTGCCGATTTATCGTAACGGCCATCATTAAAATTGCACCACCACTGCGAGCAGTATCGGCCTCTTTTTCACTCTTGTCTCACGCAGCATAAATCTGTGGCCGTTTAATATCATAACTATTGCTGCAGTTGTCCCTGCTGCAAATAAAATAACGATGTTTCAGAATAAATAAAAACGTTTAGGGTACACAGAGATTTCCGAGATTTTTTATACGATTAGACATTTTATTATTTCCATTTGTCTTATTTCAGAACAAACACGCTCGCGGGAAAGTGTATACTGCACTTTTCTTAAATATACATTGTTGTAATTCACTGAGGATTGTGTGTATACAAAAGTCGATAAATAATTAAAAAACTGATTGGAAATTTAAAAAACATTCCGTTTATAGTTTGTTTTACAAACACAAATCGTCAGACCATCGCAAAATTACTGTCTTTCAGTTTTTCATATAATATCCACAGTATACCCCGATTTTATATTGTTTGTTTTGTCTTGTTCACGAATAGCGATACGTTTATTTTATACAATTGTTAAGGTTAATACAGGTACTATTTACTATATAATATTATGTAATTATGTTAACATGATAAAAGTAAAAAAGAGGACGCTACACGGGCATTTTCTATCTCCGTCAAATTGTTATGTTCACAATAATACATTTTACTCTGTAATTTCTAAAATTAGAGTGAATTTACCTCTTATACAATTTAAAGGCAAGAATGTAATCTAGGGCATCTAGACGGATTTTATTGATATTATTATTTCTAAGTAAGTTATGGTTGTTTGAAAATTTACAAAAAATGTACAGTTTAAAAATGATCATAACTTACTTAAAAATAATACCAATAAAATCCTCCGAGATGCCCTAGATAATATTTTTGCCTTTATATTTTATAAGTGGTAAATGCACTCCAATTCCAGAAATTACAGAGTAAAATGTATTATTGTGGAGACTAAAATTTGCTATGCTGTACGTTGTAAGGCGGAGAGAACAAATGCCCGTGTGGCGTCATTCATCTTTATACACATCGAAGCAATGGCTACAACAAACAAAATTAAACATTCATATTATAGAGTTTATCATGAAAACCACATCGATTCTCAAAACTTTTCGTCGGAAAGGTTTTAAATATAAGTATAGATACTTACCTATATTGTGATAAAATGTATATACCATTAAACGGAATCACGTTACATGAATACTTTTTAATCTTGCTCACTTGTCGTTTTCAGCAAAATCATAAAAAGTGAATTATTAACTTTAACGTCACCTGCTACAATAACTACAAATTCCCGATCTATATGAAATTGTATTTTATATGTAGGTTACTCGTACTGCATTTATTGGGTATCATAAACATAGGTACCTATTATGTTGCATTGTAATTGTAATATTTTATTTTTTTTATTCCCTATATTGTTGATAAAAAATAATATCGTGAAAGTGTGAGAAGATTTAATGACAACATATGATTATTATTCCCAAAAGATTCCACGTATTATATTTTGAAATAAATTTTCATTTTTGTTCTTTCTATAGGTTCTACCATGGACCTATACAGGTTATTTATGTTTTCGCCACGGGACACAATAGTGTATAATTAATTTGCACCAACAAAATTTGTTATTACCTATAACCGCTATAAAAATATAATATTATGATATTTCTCTGGATCGATTTTTTGATAAACTAAAAACATTTTTAAAATGTATAAAATGTTGGTAAAATAAATAAATAAATGCACACTATATTTCTGCAACTATTATATACTCGCTACGAGTAAGGTCTTGCAGTGGCGAATACGCGTATATTTCACACACGACTATAATATAAGTATGTTATATAGAAATATAGATGATTAAATGTGGGTCAGAAACTACCTAAATTCTGAGTGATAAGTTCAATGATATTATGTATTATTGCATATTATAATAAAAACAGATAAACACAGGAGCTTAATTCATATTGCTGGTACTATATTAAACGTTTTAATTATATTATGATCGATGCACGTCTCAGTCGTTTCAGTAATTTTATCCATACCGCAAACGGCGCAAACTGATGTATGTGTTCGTCATTACATCTTTAAACGAGTCACACAATTCAGTAGTAATACATTTTACACTACACCGTGACTAAAATACGTATCAAAAATATTGTCATCTTTACCTACCTATATATATTATTATGCATATACCTATGGAAATAATGTCATGCATAATATCAGTGCAGCTGTTATTATAATATTATCGTATACATTTATATTTTCTGTGAAATCGTCCCGCCAGCATAACAAGAAAAATGTCCGCGTTTTATAAATGTAGCATCGTGTATAATTTTGTCATTATAAACAATTGGACGGTGGTAGAGAGGACGGGGGCGTAAGAAAAAGCGGAGAAAATGACGCCGTGCGAGGGTATAATTTATAAGACTTAACTGTTGGCGTGCATGCATTATGTAATAATAATATGTATTAAACGCGGCAAATAAGAAACCGGTAAAGTGTAAAATTAAAATGCTTATGTAGTTATGGTGATATATGCATAATAAAGGTAGGCGATACGCGTATGTGGGTGGAAAAAAAAGTCGGCAGCAGGTGCGCTGCAGTATAGTAATCTACGTTTATAAAAGTTGTGTATCACTTTCCGCTCGTCATCCGCGACGACAAACCACGAGTGTCTCGTATTTTCCATGATATCGTCGGCCTAATAAGTCTTATAAAGGTCGTAACTCCATTTTTTCGATTTTTTATTTGTGAATTAAATGAGGAAAAACAAAAGCATCTTATCACGATAAAGCCCATCATAACCCCAATCTAATAATTGCACCCTCCATGAAATCGATAGTTAGAAACCATCGCATCTCTGATGTATGAGCACAAGAACTATAGGAAAAGTCGTATCTCCACTTAACCATACTAAAAAATGATGGAAATACGACTTCTACGAATTAGGGAATTAGACCGACCATATGTTTGAAACGTGTTTTCCTTTCAAGTAAAATTTGCTATTTTTGAGTTGCGACCTTAACGACTTAGGCCGAAGATATAACGATTACTAGATATGATTTGGCTAAAGACCACTTTTTCGTGCTACCTAGAATATTGTAAATACATACCTACACAAATATTGTATATATTAATAGTAATGGTATTGGGACAAAATATCCAGGGATAAAATTACCAATGTATAAGACAAAATGTCCAAGAAACAGACGTTTTTAAAAAGAAAATATTAATAAAAATTACATCATTTTTTTTAAATTAGATATTTGGAGAATAATATAATAGTGATAGGATCCGAGGACACGCGTTAGCAACATGCTCACGAATTTTACTCAATCATACCTAGTAATCGTTATTTCATGATATTTTCAATAATAATAGTATGAAAATGTGATGAGTAGTAATATTTGGCTCAGATTATTATATCGTATAATGGTGATTCGATGTACTGTCTACGTGTTTTTTCCCCTACGTGTGATAGGTCACATCTGGTCATAACGACCTCACGAATTCAGCAGAGTGATCCAATTTATTTTTTAATATATGAATTCAAATATAAAATATGACACGCTACCTGTAAAATCCAACACTACTCCCCGTTTTGAACAATATAATATTTTACATTTCGGTTGTTTTAATTTAACGACAAGAATCCGACTTTTTTGCCGTTATATACCAGCTACTCGTATGACAGAACGATTGTAACGAATCAGAAGCGGGCAACAAAAGATCGAAAACTTGGCATTTTAAATTAACATTTGGTTTTGGAAAAAAAAATAGCGCAATAACTTTGTGTTGTTTTGTAAATCAAAAAGACGAATCATAATTATGTATGGGTTCTTAAAAAGATTATAACAAAGATAAACGAAAACACGCTCAATCGTTTTATTTTCTGAGAGGACATTTTTCTTAATCATAAATCCTGCAGGACTCGGGAGATGGATTAAACCGATTAATTTTCGGTTACTTTATAGTTTAAAAATTGATGATTTATTGTTTAAAAGAAAAAAATAAGAATAAAAAAAATATATTTTAAAATATAAGTCGTTGTATTTATTGACGATGTATATGCGCCTATATAGCTAATAAACTTTATAACTTTACCTTCGTTCGCATATTGTAATTTATATCCGTTTGGTGACAATACATTATTTATGTCAAGGAGAAGAGTGTGTTCCGCCGTAGTCGACTTGAGTGTTCACACGGAAGCCGGATGAGTGATTACAGGCATTTCCAATTTTTATTTTCTCTCTCTCAAACGATGTGATTTCCATTTGAGTTATCGCAGACCGGAATAATATTTACGGTTGCGTAACGTCGTTACAAGACATACTGTCTGTGATTCGATGTACCGCGGATAACAACTACCTACCTAGGTATGATATATACCACTCAATAACCGCGGTAGACGAAGAAGAGTTATAGTCGCTCCCATAAGCTCTTTCTGAACTAATTTTATACGCGTCGAACGCTTAACATTTCACGACAGATCCATTGGCCATTATGATAACTGTTGAAGACTAAAATATGGATATACGTCTGTATTTGTTGCGTGACCAGTACCCTGCGTGTTTGTGTCCCGATGTGATCGTGTCGTCTGTCGGAATTATTCATCGCATATGTTATACCTACGAAGTGATGTGCGAAATTCAATTTGTTTCATGCATTTCAATCGTAAAAATATTACGGTAGCGCAGCGTCGAAGATAATATAAGAGTATCGTATAAACGCCATATCGTGTGAGTTCATCATTTCCGTTGGTCGTTTTTTCACTTTATCGCGTCATTGCAATATATTTTTTTTCTAATACGTTTAAAATCATAAAATTATTTTACACTCATATAATATGCATAAACACAAAAATTGGGATCTGTTTTCAACTATCATTGATAACAGTGTCTAAGGACACCCGACTGGTTGCATGTGGGTGAGATAATTTTCATTGAAAAAATAAAATTAGTTTCAAACATACATAACAAATCTTCTTGTTCTTCTCCTTCTTATCGCGTTCGAAAATAATAAATGATGTTTTGCCGTATTCTGGAGAATATTGAATAATACCTAATTTAATATCGAAATTAGTGATGTAAGTAAGTAAGTAAAGAGCCATACATATAAATATTATACCGAGTGATTCACCGAGCACGGTCATCCCCATTGTTCCCTTTAATAATGAATGTATTCAAATTCCAATTTGTGATGAGACTTAAATGTATACTCGAGAACTAAATTTTCAAACACTCATGACGTGGGCTGCATAAAGGGCTGCATATAGGGCCAGTATTAAGTATGAAATATTATGTTTAAGGAAAAAATTACCTCGCACTATTGATTCATTAATTATTTAGCGACAGTTCGTGCAATTCCTGGCACTGTAATTTTATACCATTTAAGGGATGTCCCGTGGCGAAACAAACGTCTTTTTTTCCAAACGAGAATCAAACTTTTTCACTGAAAATTGTTCGGGAGATGATTTTTTTTTTTTTATGTAAACGTTGATGACATGTCTAAATCAAAACTCTAACGAGTAGTTTCTGCGTGAATCGCCTCCTATATATTATGTGTGTAAACGTGTATATATATATACGTAAATTTTATTTCCTATCGTTCACGCTCAGCGAGTCGTTTACGACTGTATTGTTTGCAATGCACCCGCAGATTTCGCGTTTACATTATTATGCCAACTCTCGGACTTTGTACGGATTCTTTGTATTATTATTGTTCAGCACCCGGCGTCGTATAACAATTTATTTATGACGTCCCGGCGGCGGCGGCGGCGGACAGTGATATAAAGTCATTGCAAATTTCAAATTGCAACAAAAAAAAACCCAAAACAAAAGCAATCTAAACGCGTGTATAATTGTATATACGATGTTTTTAATTACACCCCGAAAAGTTGTTATTAAATTTAATCACGCCCGCGGGGGCAAAGAAAACGCTGCAGCGACACAATATATAAAAGCGTTTATATATATATTGTTATTATATATACGCATGCCGTATATCTAGACGTATTACGAAATATCTTAAATTTCACGGCGCTAATAATTCGGAAATTAAATCCAGCGTAAACTGCTTACTCGTCGATGTGTGTGTGTGTGTCTGTATATGCTATATTATAGTCCACACGACGCATATATATAATCTGTGTATAAACGTATTTATGTGTGTATATATTATATGTACAGTGCGAGTGGTTGAGGGTGTAGGCGCAGCCGCCGGAACGAAGATTGAGCCCCGAGGTATATAATATGGTTTCGACTATATATATATATATGCAAAATATACATATGGTGGTTTTGCGAGACGGGCACATTATGTACAGGAATTATAGCAGTTTGCCGGATAACAGTAATTATTATTATTATTATCATCATCACACACGACGACGACGGTCCGCCGTTATACAAAGGGTCTCCCGCGAGGTGGTTGCCTCTAAAATATAATACATAATGATTACTGAACCGGCGGTGGCGCTCTTGCAACACACACACACACACATATATATATATATATATATATATATATATGTGTATTATTATATTTAATACTTACCTGTATAATACTGCACGTGTGATTATCCCGTTCGCACAACGAGTCATTATTGAAGTTACGAACCAGGTAGTCGGTATATATACTCGCCACTCGGTAGGTGTAGAAAACGTAAAAGGTTGACACGATGACCAGCGCGAAAACATCAACACACTCGCATATACATAGGTCGATAATTTTAATTACATTTCTATACATGTATCATGCACAAGTCGTATACGTAATGCATTGACCCATTGTATGTAGAACAGAATATTTTCTGTTACATTTTCTTACATTTTTTTTTATAATATGGAACTAATTTTTTGTGTGTATCATTGACTTTTTGAATTAAGAAGATATAATACAGAGCGAAGAGGTCACCACTAAAATAGGGGAAACCTCCAATTTTTGGTACGGAAATCGACTCGTCAAAACTTTTGGTTTTTACTACTTTAAAATATATTTTTCGTAAACGTGTGGTTCCAAGTACTACCCTACAGGTTCTCCAGTCTATAATTATAAATAATCGATTGAAAATGTGTTATGTATAACTTTTTCTAGTCTAACGATCCACAATGGCGAGATGTACAGTGTAATATATGCTGCACGAACCAACTACTTAATGTGCATTAATCGTGCAGTATACGCACATAAATTATAAAAAAATGATTAGTTCAAATAAAAATATGAATTCGGTTAGTCGAATTAATTACTCGAGCTGTCTTTATGTTGTTGTGTTTATTTCGCAAACAAAATAAAATAGAGATGCTGATATCGATTTCGTCGTTTTGAATAACGCTTGTCGACGCATTGATTTAAGTTTGAGGAAAAAATTAAACAAACGTTTAAACAGATTTAAAAACGGACAACTAACGGAGTGTGCTTTCCTCCACCATTAGTCAAGTGAAATTTGATTAAGCATTTTAAAAATAACATGAACGTTTTTAGACGTCGAGATGCGAGACTTATCTTCTCCGTGAATCACTCGGCTCGTCTTTTCAAGAGCGCTCGCCCACCTATATATATATTTTAATATATAAATTTATATACATACCTACACTGTTTTTTTAATTAAATCAAGATAGACGTAATATGATATTATTGTTTAGGTGGATTATTTAAATTACGCACTTAGTAACTTATCACTTTCTAGGCTTCGACGTTGTTATTTTCCGAAACCCTATCATTGTTGTGTATCTGAAAACGAAATGAACTTTAATGAAAAATGCGAACATATTGATTTTCTAACTGAAAAACTTTTTGTTGGTAGCTAGTATAAGTAATAAGTATTGTAATAGTTTTCAAGAAAGTTTTTTTTTATAGGTACCGACTCTCAGATTTTCAAAGTATTTTCATTTATATAAAATATGCGCAATTATTATATCATGTATATAATATATTTATATAGGTAATATGCAAACATGTACATCTATAAATTATGTATCATATATGTCTATAGACGTCGAGTGAGACTTTGTGTTCAAATTATTTGGATTTAAAAATCCGTGTTTTTGTATACTTTTACGCGTTATGTATAATACGTATATAACTTTGTTATCGTTTAACTTTTTTAGTTTTGAAGCAATTAACATGACCGAAGTATATTATTATTAAAAGCAATTTATTTTATTTTACCGGGTCCCGGGTGCTTGAGAATAAATTTACGGGAAGGGATTACGCGAAAAGTAATTTTTCATTGAAATAAGAACATCCGGCGTCTGGACTTTTTCTTCAATTAAATCCAAAATCCATTTAAGTCCCTTGTCTATCAAATACCGGACGATAGATATTAAAACATTGGTTGTTATATTATACGAGACTGATGGGTTATTGTAATCCTTAAAACCAAAGCAGTAGCACCAGTGTTTTCCGTTCGGTAAAGTCTGACATTCGGTATTTTACTGGGAAAATGAGTTTTTTCACAAAACGTAGGCGTACAAAACGTGAAACCTGACGATTTTATGTGGGCTTTATAATTGTTGTTATAATGAATACAGTAAAAAGTAAAAACAAGATGATAAACGAGATCAACGATACAATTGTTTTTACTGTAAATTGTATATAAACTATAAAAGTATAATAGATGGGTAAATTAATTCAAATAATTTTATTAGTTTTCCTGGTAAGCACAAAAACTATAACTAAATTGTTATTATAGTTTATTAATTATTTTGATGAACTACAATACATAGTGTTAAATGTTTAAACTAGATTATTTCTTAATTATTTTTCTGAGAGTATTGATCGATTTTCCATTAAATTTAGCCTGTATATAGCGTGTATGTATAAACACTTCATTTTTATTGATCGGTTTACACTTCAGCATAAAATATATTGTGTTTAATAGTTTTTAATTTTGCATAAATTGTGTGAACTAAGTATGATATTATAATATGATATTTATTATTAAATTCTTATACGAACATAAACATTAAGCATTGCAATTAATTTTTAGTTTGCATGTGTCTCAGTTGGGTCTACAAAGTAGGTACCGCGGTGGTTACGCAGATGACCAGTAACCATCTTCCTATTCCCGTTCATAAATGCGTCATCCGATTTCCAACCACACACACACTCCACTTACAGTCTAATCCACTCGTGTTTTCTCTTGGAAAAGGCGGTACCGTCATGCATATGCATAAGTAAATAGTTCACTTGATCGCAAAATCAAATCATTATGATTTACCTCAATAAGAAGAAGTATTAAAATCAACATTCATGTTGTGTACTTATAGTATTAGTATTATTTCATGTGTTTTATAAATATATACTTACTAAATTAACAACATTTATCTACTGGACACTAAAAAAACTGAATAAATTAAGAAACAGCATGTAATAATTTCATTTTTATAAAACTTGTCAAAATCCGAAATCATATTTTCGCCGTTCGTTGTCGGTTAATGTACCTACGACTATATATGTGCCCACGACTTGTGTTTAATATTCATTCGCTTTATGAATATATTATTTAAAGGTTTATGTGCTTGTGTGTGTGTGTGTAAGAGAGAAAATCAATTGCGTGAGTAAAACATTACACAGCGGACATCTTTCGTTTTATTTTTTGTCTCTGATATAGAGCCCTGTACTATATACCTACATTTTTACACTGTCAGCCGACGCTATTTTTGTCCATCATCCTGAATCCCTAAGGTCTAATATACCAAACACCGTGGACGAAGTACCTATACGTATACCTACCTATTTTACCAACCACAAACTACGTCGAACTATGCTGTAGACTGCAATATCAGTGACATGGGCAGAAAGCTGTTAGAATTCACTCTTTATTGTTTATAGACTATCTTTCTCACACTCTATCTCTCTCTTAGGGCACATTTAACAACTATATATATATATACATCATACATCGTATATATATATATATATATATGTATATGTATATACGAGGAAAGTCAGTTTCAAAAATTCGTTTTTATAAAGCAAGTTTATACCTGATGCAACTTGGTCTTGGTTTATCCTCGAAAACGAAAACCTACGAACAGAGATCACCCTCGCCTAAACATTATTATTTACCTAAATGCGTCAGCTTTTTGTTAAATTAAAGTTTCAAAAAAAAAAATTCAGAAAAGTCTCTTTGGCTGCAGAGTAGGTTTCGAGGTACCTCCGACCTTGTCATTGAGTAGGTCACAGTAGGTGTGTTAAATTTGAATTTAATGATTTATTCATTGTACCCGAAAAACGATTCTGATCGGAGACCGTCGGTCGGCCTATATATCTATGACATTTTATCAAACAATATTTATATCGCTATTAGCAATTTATTTTTCTATTAATAAGACTGCGGATTGGACTACTTTTTTCAAAAACAAATCGCATATATTTTGATATTATTATAATATTATTTCATAAATTATTACTATATATGTATGTATAAGATAACTGTTATTAACTTATAAAGTCGTATAACGGTGTGAATAGAAGCGTTCAATCGTGGTATCAATAGCTTGAAATTAATCTAAATATTTTGAAAGTTTCGTTGTGTATGTAATATATATACCAAATACTTATAAATGCTATGGTGAAAAGTTTGGAGTTGCTAAACGAATAAAATGGTTTGAATTACAACAAAAAACTAAAATCTTTATTTTCCATGTATAAATAAACAATAGTTATCCGGTTTCTTCAAAATTTGAATTTTAAATGCTCTATAGACACACACTCGAGTCTCACACACACACACATCATCGTAAAACCAATACATTCGTCGCTCCACTCAGAACAGTCAAAACCTATAAAAGTATAAATCTATTGACGGATGGGGCAGGATCACTCATATATTACTTAACCATCAATCGTCAATTTCAAAGAAATTTCCAAGGCAACATGTTATTCTTAAAGTAATTTGTTCTATTACAGAACTAGAGAATACTTTTAAACTATTCTCGTTCCGTCCATTCAATTCGAAAGACCAATAATTATTCTATTATAACTGGGTATAATGATTTAATATATTGTACTACAGTTTAATACTTATGAAAGTAAAGTTAAAATTTTTAAGTACATTTTTGTATATTTTTATTATTAATTGTATTGTATAGATATCTATATGTAAAATAATATGATATTATTTACTATAGTACAATAAATGGTATAGAATAAAATACAATACACGGTGGGATTTTGTGATGTTGGGTTCAACAAAACCACATTGTTGTTTGTTTATAAATAATATAATAGATGTCCATCGGCATATTATTTGATGAAAATTTAAAACTATAAATTAATTGTTTTGCGTTCAAGACTGCGTATAATATTATAGCCCGTAGAAACGATTAATTATTTTAACTTAGTGCTAATTAAATTTGTATTTTATTGTTTCGTATTCGTGAGACATTATAATAGTCAGATTTTGTTAATTTATCAAAGTATGGGTAGTTAATAAAAAACAATTTTTAAACGACTATACCTAAACGAATGGGGTTAATACAATATGAATTGAAAATTAAACAAACTTACTTTGAAGTGAAACACATTTGTCGTTATTTTTATATCCAGAGTGATACATACTTGGTATCCTTGTATCCTTGTTCGTACTCACCTGTCATTAATACTGTAGGTATGTTTGCAATGGCGTATACAGGATTTAATTTCAGAGTGATGGGGGGGGGGGGGGGGTAGATTCCCTAGTCGGAATTTACGACAGTATAGTTAATAATAATAATTCTACACACACATACTTTTATTTTCAGGTGGGGGTAGGAAGGTTGAAACACCAACCCTCCCCCCCTATTTACGCCAATGTGTGTTTGTATTTATACATCACATGTCCTGTCTAAGCTTTAAATTTGTACATTAGTGTTTCAATGCTGCATAAAAATCAATAATTTGATTTTTTAAATACCTATTTTTACATATACTACGTAATTCACTATCATCAATTTTTAAAAAACAGTGGAACATAAAAATTTTTATTCATCAGCTTGCTTAGAATTTAGATGGACAAAAAATCTATAGTTGAACTCTCTAAGACTCTAATAAAACTATTTTTATTCCACATAACAGAAATATTAATTAGATGAAAATGCATTGGCACGTCTGGGATTTGATGTTTGTATAAACATGAACAATATGAATAGATTATAGTATTATAATATTATGATAAATATATTATACAATAAAAACAAAAACTTTGGAGTCTTCTCAATGAACAACACTTTGATAAAAAAATATAAATACATTTTACACCCACACTTATTTACAAAAATGTACGAAAAATTACAATATTATAACTATCTACTTCATAAATATAGGTAAATACAATATAACTACAATTTAAAATAATATGTCATACAGTTTTAAATTTAATTATAATAGGTACCTATACGGGTGAAATAGAATGTTGTTAATATAATACCGAAAAAAGTTTAATTTGTTTAAATGTATAATTTGATAAATAAATGCTTTCAAGAATTTTGTTTTAACGTTTATAAAATAATATACATCACACTCATTTTTGTAGTTTCTTTATTAAAATTTTAATAACTACTCGTACATGTATAGGTGCTTACTGCTTCTACCTTACTAAATGTCTAACCACTGTCTTGGAATCTAATTTTAATTTTTAACCATAATTAATATTAATTCAAATTTTAAGAATAAAAATTAACACTATACTTTTTATTACAGTTTTTATGATCACTTATTCAATGTTATTATTTCTAATTTGTATTTTCTTTTATTAACTAACTTTCTTCTTGGTGTAGTTTTACTGAACTATTTGAATTATAATTTCGTGGATTCGGATTCTGAGCGGCGCAAACATTGAATGATGGTTGTTTGATTTTATTTCTGTTGTGTCGTCACCTTTTAGAGCTGTACAAATGCTTAATTAAAAGCAATGACATATATCACAAGATTCCTGTCAAATTTGTAGCAATCAAAAAATATCGAAAATACATAGTCAGAACTCTTTTTAGGCTGCACATAAAGTTAAATTTTTAGTTAAAAATTCATCTGATCTTCAATTTTTTACTTGAACATTTGGTGCAAGATTATTTAAACAAATTCATAATAATATGGTATATTGATATACTATAAGCTTATAAAGCTGCAGCAGATGAGCGACTTCCCCGGATTTATCTTTTTAGTTTCTAGCTTTGCAAAACGTTTTTTTTCCTTTATACATTTTTATAACTAAAATCATTTATATTCCATCAATGTACTATCGAATCCATTAATACAACATATTATACAAAATAAAAAGTAATAAAATATACTACAAAACTTTTCCCGTATTTTTATTCGTATAGGCAATTCCTAAAATAATTTTTTCCAAAAATCAACATTTTTATCCCAAACGCGTGTTACTAATGACAAAAAAAAATCGTTGATGGCCAATATTTAATACATAAATATAGATGTATTATATATTGACTAAACGAGCCAATTTGTGTCACGTGAGATCGAAACGAAGACGGATGCCTTTGCTCGTTTCTTCATCCACTGCGGTGTGTGTTGCCGCTATACTGACTGGAGAGAGAAGTACGAGACCAATGTAAACATTTAAAGGGGAAATTCATGTTTAATGCATGGGGAAATTGTATAATATATTCTGCAGCTGATGTGTAAAAAAAAGGTCTATACTCCGAATTCCTAAGTGTGTAAAAAAAAATTCAGGAAGACAGCGTGTATTATTCCAACAATAGAAATCGCAGATAAGATGAAATTGACGAGGAAATAAGACTATACTGCTGCTGCTACTACAAAAAAAAAAAAAATGAAAAAAAACTGTTACAAGAATATGTTTACCTCGTTTCCTTCGTTATTTACCTCAAACCGCAGAGATGGCAAAAATGTGTGTTCATAAAAAAGAAACTCGAAATAAATAAAGTGTTTTATTATTGTTTATCATTAAAACAACGTTATAATATATACACGTAATATCAGACACATAATTAGATGTCTCATTTACCGAGCAAAATCATTTGCGTCTTGCTAGTACCTATATAATAATATGCATACTGACGACTTAGACTTTTGTATAATATAATATGTCTTCATTAAGTTATTCAAGAGACAGCGTGACCGATTAAATTTTAATCTATACGGTTATTAGGAAAGATAATATTGTGACAACGATTTGAGATAAGTGGATTTTGATGATTTTAATATAGTGCATTAGTCTAAATTATTATATTTTAGTGTAAACGTTTTAAGAGAGAAGCTTTAAGTGTGAAGAAGAGTTGAAATTTTGTGACCCTAGAATAAACAAGATTTTAAAATCTCAGATTGTCTGGGCCATTTAATATAAAACCTCTGTCGATCTAATAATCAGATATTACGCCTACATTGTACGCGCACACAACGTGTACACGACCGATTGATAGAAAAAAACTGAGTAACACAAGCAAAATTTTTTTCTTTTGATTAACTGACATTTGAATATAAATGTTTGCATCCACAATCAATATACCATTGTTCGTCGGGTATTGATTTTTTGTTATGCATATTGCATGTACATATACATACATACCATATACCGAAGATATTGTATACACATTTATAAATATATGTATAAGATTTTGATTTGCACGCGCACGCAAATCAGCTGAAAATGACATCAATGATTGACTAGACGGAAAAGAATTTATAGAAAATTGGATGGCCTGGAGGACTCTGTTTTTGGCAAATTGCATTTTCCAACTGACTTGGCTAGAACTGTTGGCGTTAACACTATCAAATATATTACGGTTGAACGAGTCAAATGTGACGGATGATCATGGGTCCGAAAACATGTAGTGTAACCTTATCAATGTGCACAGTACTGGAAAATGCGTCTTATTCATTTTGACGATTTTTTTTTTTTTGTTTCTAGACCTTTCGAGTGTACCAGAGTCAAGCACTTTTAACACAAAAGAACCTTGTACAAATAAATCGCATTTCCGCGATTTTTCACTAGGTACCCAAAGTAATCACAAACGAGAAAAAAGTAATAAACATTTTTCTCAACAGTCCAAAATGTTTAAATAATAATTATCATTACTATGAGAAAAAAATTCTTCAGAAATATTATTTATATAATATGACCTAGTGCAATGTTATACACAATTTATCATGATGAGTATATTTAAAAAAAAATAAAAAATATTTGAGAAATTTATTTGCTCAGTATCTATCGTTAAAGTGAACATCTAATATGTAATTGTTAACTAAATCTACAAGATGACTCAAACAAACGAAAACATTATTTTTATTCATTTTTATATCCAGAATCAACTGTTTAAAGGAATAAATGTATTTTTATTAGATTTATGGTTGTATACTTTTGATTGTGAAAATCGTGTACTTTTAATACATGGTCCCTTATCTTTATTGATTGATTTATATAGTTATTTGTTTCAAATTATTTTTAATGCAGTTACATTATTATACTTTTTACTAAACATGATATCGAAAAATATACATACACATAATGAAAACTCTACCTAATAGTATAACATGGCAAAGAAATAATGTTTATTATGGTAAACGATTTTTACATAATTTTTCTGTTCTAGTTATAACCTAACTCTTTTGATGAGCATGTTAAATTCATTTTCGACAAATAAGGGTGTTGTTCGTTTTATTTTTTGTACGTCAAATTTAACGATACACATTACAACCCACAAACAAAGTTGTAAACGATGTGTATATTTAAGAAAAAGTGGTGCATTAATTACACACACACTATGTTTTAATACAGAAAAAAATACTTTAATAATAATTTGTAAGCCATTGTTTAAAACCATTGTAATACACATTCCGTAATATTTCCATTAATTTCGCGGATTCACCTAACCTATAAAATCACGGTACTCCGGTTGAGAATCAATGGCACTGACATGGACTATAATCATCGAAATCATCAAAAAAACCAATTAGTGAACCACTGGAATGTTTTTTGTATACTCCGGTATACTGACACTATTCAAGCACAAGATTACTGATTATTGATGATATAGGAGGTAGCGCTTTTACTTGTTTTTATTGCATTTTATGTTACTCATTATGTGTTATAGTGATTGTCGCAGCTGGGGACCCTTCCTTACATTTTTTATATAATCGAAAAAAATGAGACGGATGAGAATTTATTGGTTTTACAATTATAATAGATTTACCTAAGTATTATAATTTCTAAAAACATAATTGTTTGACATTTAACATAATATATACGTAGTAGGCCGTTTGAGAATGCGTTGGACAATAATTTTAGTTTTTTTTAAATGTTTCTCAAAGAGCCAGTTGACTTATAGGCGTATTACAAAGAGAGTAGAGACCGATGGTTATAAGCTCCTTTGAAAATGTGAATATTACATATAGATTATAGTACCTGCAACAATATTTAATTTATCAATTACGACAAGTAATACAGATAATTATAATATTTTGATAATTGCGACAAGAAATTAACGCATATTTATTATTTAAATCTTAAATTTTAGTGATTTTATATGTTATTTTTATTACAACCAATTAATCAAATAAAATAAATAAGTAATATATTCAAAATAAAGATAATTTTACCTAACAGTTTTTATTTATTTATTATAATAAGTTCACGTATTAAGTAGATACATAATGAAATATAATTGGGAGTTAGGACACAAGCAGCAAATAAACAATCAGAATTTGAAAGACAGATGAGTTTGATCATTTAAAACATAATGAAAAAAGAAAACCGATGTGCTTGAAAAATGAGTATACATTATATTTTGTACCTGAGTACCACGAAAAAATAACTTAATATATATTAAATAAAAAGTTGTAATTAAGATTTTTATTTAAAATGTACTACTTATTTTTTATTTATAATTAATATTTAATTATAACTCATTGCCTACACCAATAATGACGTTTGAATTCAAAATTCAAATATCTAATGATGAATGTTTGCTTTAATTATTAATTTCCTCTTACAGTAATCAAACTATAGGTAATAAAATTATTGAATATCGTATCAAACAATACACTGATTTAAATACACTATGATTATATATTATAATTGCCTATATTAGATGGATATCTATTGTAATAAATCAATTAAACATTAATATACCAATATAATATGTAGGTTTCCAAAGAGCATGACGCTACATACATACGCCTACGATACATTTGTAATAAGCCTAAATCGGCCAGCTCTTTATAAAAAAAATCAAGTTGGCTACCAGCCAAAAAGGCTGAACTCTCAAACGACCTACATATTATACACACACGACTTACCTGTACGTTTGACTGTAATACACAAAAGTATCTATACAAATATGTATTACACTTTTAACTTATCGAAGAGATCATTCAATGTGACAGCACTTCGATGCAATTCGTCATATTTATGAAGAGTCAAATACCTATATTGCAGTGAAGTTTAGATATTATTTTGATGGTCGTACTCGGAAGAGCAACAAAACAAAAATATTAAAATAACCGTTATTTTTATAGTAGGTATAATATTATTGTGTTTTAAAAATACTCATGAGTTATAAAAAACTATTTTAATATTAAGTTTGAGTTCGAAAAAGGCAAATACCTACACATATATTTCGAAAGTTATAAGTATTTTCAATCATCATATAACGCATCATAAAATAAATATTTCAGAGATTTTTATGTATAAATATATTTTTTTTAAATTATGTATTTTTCTTAAAAAAAAAGAATAATTCAATAAGCTGAAACCCATCTACTAAAATGTGAAAAAAATATAAGCAATATGCAAGTTTTTTACTAAATAAGTATTGCAAATAAAATACCCGTTCAGCATCACTAAACATTTAACGGTACAAAAAGCATAATATTTTGCTATAACACTACAACTGCAGTAGTACTTGAAAAGTTTAAACAAATTTTATCTGAACTACTAAAATATAAATAATAAATAATGTACAATACGATTTTAAATAAAGTTTTTGTTTTTAAATGTATTCAAATTAAAACGAAAATATTTTCATTTATTTAACGTTTACAAGAAATGAATGTAAACGTAAATGAACTGCAATATAATATA
The DNA here is from genome assembly GCF_001856785.1 of Myzus persicae. Classification (NCBI taxonomy): domain Eukaryota; kingdom Metazoa; phylum Arthropoda; class Insecta; order Hemiptera; family Aphididae; genus Myzus; species Myzus persicae. The sequence goes on along the minus strand of NW_019102974.1, from coordinate 101,601 downwards.
TAATAATGAATAATAAAACCAAAGTTGTTACTAAGTTATTTCTTTGAACTACTATGTTACTTTGAGTGTGTACTAGAATAGAAATAATGTAGACGATAATAATTGACTCCTAGGTGTAGTATTTTTAGATATTTATTCAACTATATTTATTTTCCGATTGCTCCGTTTGTCAGTGAACACGTGGTAATTTATGACCCTCAAACTCCTGTACTCATCTCACCTACACCTATATGTTGTAATGAGATTTTTTGATTCTCATCGATATTTAATATTATCGATATTTTGATATGATTGGTATAATAACAATCTCATATAATATCATAAATAATATATCGTACAAATATCGAATTAAATTATCCACCTTGTACTAATATATAGACAAGCAATGAGGATAGCGTATCAACATAGAGGGCGCTTTTTGTTTACTCATTTACTCGATATGTAGGGTACTGCGGGGTAGTAGGGAGAGATGTATAGATCTATTGGTTATCGTATTTTTTCGTCAAGACAGCCTACTTCACTGCGAGATGTTGTTACGCCGTTCGTGCGCTGTTGTCAAATACAGTTTTGCCTGGTAGTATGAGATCTATGAATTAAACACAGACAATTTGGAGAGTGGTGAGACGTATTGTAATTAAGTACATATACACAAACTAACCTAACACAAATTATAATAAATATAATATCAGGCACTGAGCACGTATAACTCTTTTTGTCGCCCAAATGAAAAATGTCGTTTCAAGTCCAAACAGTTATTTCTATTTATTTCCCCCCGCGCGCACACTGTTGATAAATTTTGTTATGTTATTTTGATTCGACGTAGCTGCTGTAATATTTACAACTTAAAAATCGAAACGATGTACTGCAAGTATCAACTTACTCTCGAAAACCATCATATAATATTCGCATTGAAAGCGTAAAAATTATCATAATCGTACTGCCATCATTTATTTCACAATGAAAACATAACCAAAAACGACTCGCCACCCTTTTTTTGTTGTTTAAATTTATGGAAACCTCGAGCATTGTTCTTCTTGTTTTGTACTTTAGTGGCGTAATAATAATAATAATAATAATAATAATAATAGTTCGGATTTCGTTCGTATAATAATATTTCGGCGCATAACTCCTTTATTGCGCTATGATTGTTCCTCGAGAAATAAGTGGTATATAGTACGATTAGTATAATATATTGTGTACAAGCGCAATAATTGTTCCGTCTTCTACGCCGAACCCGCACTATAATAAAAAACCATTATATCGGTGTTTATTAAAAAATATTTGTTTGATTTGTATTATCATTTTTAGGTTTATAGGCGAACCGAAATACTGAAGGTGTAAGTACGCGTTTTCTTCGGCGGTTGTCGCATAGCGTAATACTACTGATTATCAGTATAACATTGTTGTTTCAGTTACGAAATAATATTATGTCTGTGCACGGTCATAAACCCGGTTTTAAATCGTAACAAATTACTATGTTTGTGATTTGAAACTTTGATCATTGATGTCAATAATAATATATTATTGTCGTATATGTACAGGGTGCAGGGCGTGAGGGGCTAACGTACTTTGGTCTTATGGTTATTGGAAAACGTTGATGGCCCACCTTGTATTGCTTAAGTTTAGATATAGTTTATGTAATTCCGAATCAGAACGAAAAGTTTTGTTTTCCATTTATATATGTATATGTTTAGAAACTTTTTATTTTTTTTATTTTTCAATCAATCATTATATGAGTTTATGGGTTGATAAATGAAGAATCACCGAGAACCACTTAAGGCGAACAGCGTATATTTATTTTTATAACTTCGGCACTGTTATTATTAGCAACCACAAATTGGTTTTCGATTCAAGGAAATATCGAGATAAAAAATTAAAAATTGATATTTTAACGATTTTTAAGAAAATCTGTGTACATAATATGGCTTTAAGAAAATAACCACAACCATATTATTAATACGGTACCTACCATAATATTTCCATAATCAATAAAAATATAAATAACTATAAGTAAATAATAACTATGAATGGTCTATTTTACTTCTTTAGACTTATTGATGTATATATAGGTATAATAGGTATGAAATAAACAAAAGTTTTCGACTAAGACAAACATCTGTTTGTTTCCTTTTTTTATTAAAGAAATAAAAACCTCGGTAGCTGGAGCCATTGAGCCGACAGTAACTTAAATTATTACATTTGAATATTTGATACATACTGTAATCAATTGCTTGAACAAATATACTGTTCATATTTTGATATTCGAATTATGTTTTTTAGATAGGTACTTAATTAAATATTATGAACACCGTTTGGATCCGGACTAATAATTGTGTGGAGCAGACGAATTTTGTCTCAATCTCTCTGGTTAACTGTCATTTGAACACTGCAAGTGCTGCATTTGGGTGGCTATTCTTTTGTCATTAGACGTTGATCAGTTATTACACTAATTACAGTGTGACCTATTCTAAGGCGATTTATAATTATTTCGTGTCTTCTGGAGCTATATATTGAGGGTGGCCAAGGGAGTACTGACATTTTGATTTCATAGTGGTTTTATGGTCTTTTTTTACCAATATCGTTACTACAATTTATAGTTGTATGATTATTTACGTGTTTTTTTTTACCAGTATAGATCACGGTATAGTGAGAGCTTTGGGTGAGCTTTGTGAAAGTTTTGAGACCTTATCTGCTCTTTTGTTGCACACTATATTACATTGCTATAGTGGCCGGGGATCAAACATTTATTGTTGTAATCACAAAAGATGTTTATAATGTATCTGGAAGATAATAATACAATCTATATAGTATATACCTTTATTGAATAAGTCGAAATCTCTTTGTTATAATAATAATTCTGATTACTTATCTAATTTCATTGTATAATACAGTGATTTTTAAAAAAACACGCGATGGTCAACTAATGAAAACAATTATTTTATGCTAGTTTCTATTTTTCCGAGTAGAATATGAAATAAGTACAGAGTCATCGGTAGTTAAAGTTACTCATCGAGTTTAAGTATTCATACAATTTTTGCTCATCGTCCAAGAGTCCATCATATAAATACAAAAATTCTTCTTCTTGCTCTCTTTTTTTCTGAGTTTAATGTTAAAAATCCGTGCAATCATAATTAATTCGTCTTCATGTTTACTCGTGTAACTTGACACACGTCCGTTATAAACGACTTCAGAGTGCGTACTGAATGCTATTAAAATCGAAGACACACTGAATCGGATCGACTCTGATGTGTGTGAAAAGTCCTTTAGACTATTAAACACCATGAATGTATGCAGTGGCGTATTTAGGCCGGTGTCACAGTGGCGTGTCCATGTTGGGGGGGGAGCATAGAACCTTTATCATTACATATAAAAAATACCGAACATTTTCTTAAATTTAAATTATATTCACGTTGAAAATAATTTGATTTAAAATACGAAAAAAAATGTACAGGAGTGGCGTTATCTTATTTATTATCTAATTATATACGTCATTGGGTTTTCAATCGAGCGGTTAAAGTTTTAAGAATTAATGATCATAACTTGTACGCAGTAATTGTAGCACAGCTATTCTAAGAATAACTTGTTTCTAAAAGACAGTCGCTACCATGTAGGCTAAAACAGTTATTGATGAAAATATTATGATTTGTAAGTCGCACGTCGTCGTCTCCTTACAATTCTTACGATTATTATTAGCTCTTAGAACCACTATTTAATAATCAATATTTTTATTAGAATTTAATTTCTGTGTTAAATACATGACATGTAAGAAGAGTGCCTCGTATGGCCTCTTACGGTCTCCAGGGCCACCAAGTTTCTCGCTACGCCACTTAATGTATGATTAATATAACAATTAATGAGTACCTATTATAATGCATTTCGCTTACATAATAATATTACCTACATATATGTATATATATATTATATATATATATGAGTATGTAGTTGTTTTCAGGAAGTACTTACCCATGTAGAAGATCGATAGTTTTGCTCTACTGCGCTTGGGAATCTAAAATCTAGGATTTCCCATCTCCCACGATATTATATACATACATATTGTAACAATCATATATACAGCATATACACATGGTGAGACCCTATGTGTCTATAGGTATAATTATATTAGTATATAGAGTTTAATTGAATTCAACGAAATAAAGGGTTAACGTTAGTACATAATGCCCAAACTTTTCGGCTTAACCTGATCCACAAAAATAGGTTTACCGCACTCACCTTTCTTCCGAAAAAACATTTACCGCAACTTTTTTTTTATTTTTTTTTTTTTTTAATGCACGCTTGAAATTTATAATAATATACTGCTCGCCGGGGGATGGACGAGTCGTAAAACAACAATCTCTCGGGCAACGTAACCGTCATACATTTAACACTCCGAGCGCCGCACAGCGCTTTTATTAAATCCGCAAATATCCATTGGGTTCGTTTGTTATTCGAAGGAAATCATACTTTTAATAATATGAAACGTGGTGTATGTGCTCGGGCCGGTTTCTGTATCCACACGAAATTTCGGCGACAAAAAAATCGTCGTCCACTAGTGTGGTGGGAGGTACCTGTACGCGTTTAATTAATTAGGTAATAGATTTTATTAGTACAGTATAATATAATAAATAGTGTCTAGCATACGCGGTTTATAGTTTTTCGTCGTGCACTACCTATACGCTCGTATAACATATATAGCTCGGGATGGGCCGATTCCACTTTTTTACCGATACCTGATTATATTACGATATATTTTTAAAACAACATTTTCGGAGTAAACCACGAACCGAAAATGATAAATAATAATAATTATGTTGATCTTGAGCAATTGACAAGTAAAATATTAATAAAATAACACACATAATCATAACACTGCGGATAAACTTAAAAATGTTTTCATCCGAGACAAATAAAATTTAAATTTAAATAAGTAGTAGACAATAGTAGGTACCAGCTGTAGTAAATGGATTATACTTTTAAAATAAATGACAATTACGTATTTTGTGATGTACAGTATATTGTACCAACGCCGGTGGATTTGGTTTTGTTTTACGATACACCTATTGGATCGGATATCGGTTACGAAAAATCCTAATCAAGCCGATAAAACCGATACTGTTCCGCGATATCGAGTATCATTACTGCTAGGCCCGTGCGCAATGGATGGTTCAAACCCCCCCCCCCCCCCCCTCCCCGTTTCCGGAAAAATATATAATGTGTATATTGTGTTTTTCATTGTTGATCGATTATATTGAATGTCTTACAATCATATTTGTACCTACACAGTACATACCTGTACAATGTACATAAAACAAAAAATTAAATACCATTAATTCATTGATGTATCCAATTTAAACATATTTTTCACCCTCTCCATTCGCACACAGACACACGCAATACAGAAATCAAACGCACTCTCCCGAGTTCTGCTGTACAGTATTGGCCCACCCCTACTGCGCAAACTACGTTAATAAACATATTAATTAATATATAGGGCGTGTAGGACTACTTATATTATGTAATATTGATGATAGACATTTAATACACACGAATGAATTCTCCGTATTATTACGACATATTATAGGTAAATATAATTGAGTGTACCTGCGCGCATACGAGTACCGAGTACAACATATTAAATTTCCTCTCAGGTAGTTTGACTGCTAATTATTATCCGCCGACGTTTGGAATTGTTAAAAGTTCTTCCTATCGATTGCCATAGTACACACACACACACACACACATAAATCGGATGTAGTAATTAACGTCTGTATGAGGAGACTAGGTGTGGAGTTGGGGGGAGGGTTAGTGAGTATAATATTTGATGAATGTATATTATTACATTATTACAAGCGGTGGCGGTATATGCCGGATAGCTGCTGCCAGATCGCTACAATATATTATGCAATTATAGTAATATTCAATTACCAATATTCGTCATTAAAACAATTGATCGACAAAACCTCAGCTGGATCATTAACTACAATATTACGTTCGCGGTACCCTCTATACCTTATACAGATATAGGTATATTACAAGGTGTGGACAGGTATATATATAATATGTTTAATAATAATATACTCCGCGGAGATTCTCCCGCTCATAATATATTTTTAACCGTAGGTATGATTTATTATTTGTGATCATACTATTAAAAGTCCAAAGCATTTTTATATAATATTTATAACGCAATTTCGAATTTTATCGTGTGGGAGAAAAATAAAGTAGCAAAACGAAACGTCTATTATATTCGTCCGATGTCTAATCCGCTCTAACTAGAAATAATATTATTATTTTTACAGTAATCGATCTACGTCAGAAAAAAAAAACTGATATATATTTTGTATCTCTCACTCTGGTGTGTATATAATGTGGTGTTATAAACCCACCACAAACATAATCTCTTGGAGTAAAAGAAAACGCCAGCCGAGGATTTATTAATCAATTTTGACGCAAATGCTGCGCAGAGCGCTTGCTAATATTTAGGGCTTTTATTAAAGCAGTGTAAGCATTATCTATGAATTATACAATAGGGAACATTAGACTCTTGTGTAATCTATAACATTTTGACCGGAAGTATAAAAAAAAAGTCGTATCCGAACTGCAACTGTTCGAACGGGTTCTTGAAAGTCTGAGAACATAATCCGTTACCACATTTTGTGTCTTACACATACATAGGGTGTTTCAGAAATCGGTACCAATTCAAAAACGCCATAAAGGTGACAAATTTTATTAAAAATGGAAATTATTTTAGCGTGCAGCTCGGAAAACAACGAAGGATCGGCGCTACCCACCATCATCAGAAAAATTTCCATTCGTACCGATTTCTGAAACACCGCCCTGTATTATGATTCAAGTATCATTTACATCACTTATAATAATATTCGGTTGAAGTTTTGCAGTAGGCAGATGCGAGTAAAATTATTATCTTTTTTCTTTTCAAAAAACCGAATGAATGATGATGGCCGACTGCGGCGGCGTGCTGAAGGCAATTAATAATTTATGTGTATAACATATTAATCTCCTGCTGTTCATTAATGAACAAGATATTATTGTACGCAACTTCTGTTTGTCTTGTGCTTGTCACTCGCACATAATATTAGGCTTTCATCCCCCCCCGACCACGTTTAAAATAATATTATAATATATATATGTCTCGTAGTGAAAACGTCGAAACGAGGGACACACCATCATGGTCAACTATATACGCTGAGGGACATAAACATGGTCATATATATATATATATATATATATTCATCAGTAAACAGCTGTACAGAGTATAGTGTGGGTCTATCATTTAACCGAACTGGACCGAGTGAAAACTTCGTGCAGGATCACGCAGTATAAGATTTTATTATTCACCCCTTCGTACGGGTGCGAGTTTTATTTTTCTAGAAGTGGATTTCCTTTTAGACAGTTTTCAAATCTCGAGAGGAAAAAAAAGCTAATTAAAATCACCGCCGAGAATTTCGCCCTTTCGCCGCCGCGGGCATCGCGTCGATTCACGTTTTCGATAAAGCCCGGCCAAATGAAAATGATAATATATTGGTATAAGACGGTATAGCCGGTATATATAGCGAATTAAATTACTCATACACACACCGGTGTATATAAATGTATTGCTCAGTCGCCTGCAAGGTTTCGAATAATATTGAATACTTCGAGGATATATTCGTCAACCGATATTGTTGTGTAGACGGAAAATAATAGGAGAGACTACAGTATGATGGGTATTACACACACCTACCTACGTATATGTAGAGAGATTACACATAGCAGCTACAATATGGTATACGTCGTAAAGCGTTTAAACCCTTGAACGGTCCACGATTAATATCAGTTGCGTGTGTGCATACAGGGTGATACTTTCAAGTTTAACAGACGTGTTCTGCAACTTGACGACTCGACTTTCCATTTGATTTTTATCTGTCGAAAAAATCGTTTTTACATAATAATAAAGTTAAAAGACTTTTAGTAGTAGGTACTCTAGTTCTAGACTACGATAATATTCACTGTCTACAGGAGCTATTTAAAAATCTAATTTTTCATGACTGCACTGTTTTCAGATATTTTACTCTGTACATTTTATTTTTTGATGACAACTCATTACGTGAACTTAATATACATTTTTACGAATATCATCGTTCGTTTATTTTTTTACACATTTCGTATTCGTCATTATCGGTTCAATTTATGAAAATCTAAATTTAAAAAATGTAGTTCTGTCGTGAATACTAAGTACATTGGGGAAAAGATGTCCAAAATGTGGCTATCACCACCTCGGGAAAATCACGGTGTCACCTTTCTCTGTTTGTATACAAATACAGTATAAAATGATTATCACGTATATATTATAGTTGAAACATGGAAATCGACCGAGGTACCTAATGAGTATACTTGTTGTGGAAAAGAATCACCCCGTATAATATAATAATACAAAACAGACGCCCTGACACGGCGGTCAGCTGGATAAATGCGAATGCGTGAACTCCGAATAGAACAGGTCAGACCGACCGGCGTCATTCATTCGCCAAATGAATTGAGCTCAGCTCGAAATTAACTCGGGAAAATCGAATCGACTATTGTTCGCACTCTCTCGCGGCGGGCTAATCTATAATCTGATAATTCTATAGCGGTGTGTATATTGTTCTCTTCAAATTAGGTACGTTCAGATACTTTTTTCCAATCGTGTCATCAAATATATTTATATGTATATTGTAGACACTGCAACGTAGAAATGCAAAACGTTTTCAAAACTGTTCGTCTCGTCACTGCTTGTTGGCGGCACTTTGCATATAACCGTGAGTTACTTCCTGCAGCAATGTATATAGTATTAAGCCGACTTCTGTTCCAATCGACTCATTACAAAACAGCAAAAACTAAAATCAAGGAAGATTGAAATAATACATGTATTCATTTTGACACAATATGAAATTTATAAAAATAAATACAACTTATTTAAGTAAAAAAAAAAAAACCGGTATAATACCTCTGACGTACAGATACCTATACTATATAAATGCCACTTTCACGACTGCGATTTTATAGAGAATAATATTTAAACGATTGTTAATGATGCCGATCAGTGGAGTATCTAATGAGGACATAAACAACCCAAAAATATTAGCACAGGCCCGGACATCATTATGTCTTACTTAATTTTCTTTTATTACATTAATTTTGTAATTAGCAAAGTTATGTAGATTAAAAAGCTATTATTGAGCTGTAATGTATTATATTGTTAATTACCTATTATATGTAATAATTCTACTAATTCTAGCTCTCTAATGTTCGGTTGTTCCTTTTTCGATTACAACAAAATAATAAGATCGATTTTGTCAAAAACTGTAATTGTTAAGTAAAGTATATTCTCGTTCATCCCATGTTTGTATTAAAATAATATAATATTAGTAATATCAAATGATACTGGTTTATATTTTCTGTGAACATTTTCAATTTTATTTAAGAATAAAGACAGTATCCGATAGACCAGGGGTCGCCAACCTTTTACAACAAGTCGGCTACATTTAAAGTTTTAAGTATCTGATGATCACTGATCGACCACTATTTATTTAAATAGGTGTATTATTTATGTTATTACATGCAACACAATAATACATTTTACACATAATACCTAATATTCTTCTTTTATTATTTCTCTATCGGAAAATGGTATGCTTCTCATCGCTAACAAATACCATTGATTATAAATACTAGTATTTATAATCAATGCAAATACTTTAATTGTATATAATGCACAGAAGCGTGTTTAAGTTAGGCAAGTGATCAACCGATGTAGGGATATAATAATTAATCTTTAATACGATCGACCAATATTTCTCTAAAGATCGAATGGTTGCCGACCTCCATGATAGACGATAGGCACATAAAACACAATATTTAATAAAACAGTAAATTTATTATTGAATTTAATTATAATATTCTTGATTTGTTTTTAATCTTGTTTGTTATTTTTAAACTTTTTATTAGATTTTGCTCGGACACAAATTTATAATTATCTCAAAAAAGTATTTTCAATCCAGACTAATTTATAAAAAGCCATCAGTGTAATTTATATTGTAAATTAAAACACAAAATTTGATTATTCGTTCATCTTAATTATCTATGGGCTTAAACATTTTTTATGCACACTTTTTTAAAATCTTGACCATTTTTGGTTAAGATAAGCTCTACTAAGAATAGTAATACGATTATTTATCACAGAAGCTTTCAAGATATATTCACTCAATCACTCAACGTCTTTAATAAGTTTTTGTTTTAAATCTCCGTGTTATTTCATAAATACATTTTCTTTTAAGAGGATACTACCCGCGAGTTCGTTGTTTCCGTCTTACAAACGTACTACATGGCAAATTTTCGTTCACAAGTTTCAATAGTGTTTTGAGATTAGAGTGAATTGACTATTATCGAACTTTTAGATAAGAACATTATCAGTGCTTAAGTTTGGCGGTTTTTGATGTTTTCATTTTCAAGCAACAAATGATATATAGTAAAAATTAAAAATATTCATATCCCGCTTGAAAATTAAAATATCTAATAAAAGCCGACGCTCAGGCTCAGATAATTTTCTTACCTAAAAGTTTGATAATAGGTAAAGTCACTGTAATATCAAACTAACTGCACACTATTGAAACTATATAGAGAGCGAAAATGTGCTATGTTACACGTGTGTAAGACAAGTAACAAATGCATCGGTCCTCTTAAGTTCATTTGATTTAATTATAAATATTTTGCAGCTTTCACGAAAAAACAACGTATAGGTCGGCACTTACTACTTTCCTAGAAATATATAAATGTTTATACAATTAAATTGATATTTCTGCAAAAATGGTTTTAAAAAAGAAATACTTTCCGGGCGGAAATAATTAAAATATCAAAAGGCACGTTCACATTTTTTCAAATTCCTAGCGAGCGGTTTTTACAATCATTTTTTTTTTTCTATAAACACTTTTTAATTATCAAATAAGGTCTTGAGTAATATTTTATGTGTGTAGCACATTTGTAAACGGTATTCAAACAATATTGTGTTAAGAGGCTTTTTTTTTTTGCTGTGCAATAAGTTTAGATTCCTAACGCAATGATAGTAAATCATTGCTTTCAAATTTGTAATAATATTAATTACAACACATAATATATTCACCACTGCAACATCCGGCACCGGAGCAAACAAAGCGAGACGAGTGCTCAAACGACAAACATTTGAATTTTTTGTGTTCCGTGTAATTACTACATACATCACTCGAGTGTTTAACTGTGCAATGTTCAAAATTCAAATTGCAAATACCTACAAAAGTTTACTGTAACCATTATACCGACCTCTCGGAACTGAGTAATACAGAAACCACCATCTTTCAACACACTGCAACTTTGACATAGCTATATAGGTATGTACCAAGTACATTTTCCGCGAAATGGTTTTCCACTCCTAATTTATGTATACATTATTAACTTATGCTATTAACTTGTGCGCTATTCAATAATTTAATTATTATTGTGTTGGTGACTCGAAACTATCGGCGCCCGATTGTCGAAGAGACGAATGATTTGTGCATAATTTTACGATGGAAAATATTTATTTTTTCCTGAGTACTTACGACCTACCTCATGCCTGTTGTAATCACGAGGGAATGACTTTTCAATGGCCGTAGAACAATATAGCTACCTGTCTTAAACTATAATGCCTAAGCACCCACGTCTGACACGGATGCGTTTCGCTCGAAGTAATCGTATGCGATAAATACAACAAAAATAAGTATTACGATTATCCGAGCTTAGTTCAAACTATAATATTATGCAAAATTGTAGAACACTGCAGCAAAGCAGGTATACACCGAGAGTGGTTTTGCTTAAGCCGAGTGTAAGTAATAGACGGCGACACCAAATAATAATGGCCGTCGCCTTATGGGGTTTGGCGGCGGCATAAGTCAACCTTTGTCCCGCCAAATTATTTTTGTCATTAATCTAGTATATACTTATATTACTTATAACAATATGTTACTATTACGGCAGTGTTGTGGCCCGCGGTGCGTTGCGGATAAAATATCGTAATTATTTGTAGTATATAATTAATATTGTTTTACTTAATTTATTGTGTAAACCCACGACTGTTATTTTAATTAATTTAATATTATCCGTTTTTCAGCCCCTTACAACATACGAAACTTAAACGACGCCGTGTTCTCCAACCCACTGGGGACGAAACAGTGTACAGTTTCAGGAGTGCTTTATAATCACAGTCAAAAGGTATATACAGTGTGCCATTTTAACATTTTATCGCAGCCGTAAATTAATTATAAGTATAATATAACGGCGATGGGCCTCAGCCGCCGTCTGCAGCAAAACGCAGAATGCATAGTATTTTTGATTCGATGTGCGTACATACGAACTTAAATAATAGTTTAACTGTACATATACTAAATAATATATATTATATACTTTGTACTATTCGCCGTATGTACACACCTGTCGCAGCATTTCGGCACCTTGACGGCATACAATTTACGCAATTAATGGTATATAACCGCTTTTTGTGTTCCTTATTTATGTATACCTAAGTACATAGGTGGGCATTGTATACATAAAACATCGTTCGTTGTGTTATAGGCTACTCGAAGTATGAGGTAGAATAATATTATAATGTATTATACCGCGGTACGTAAAGTACGTATAATATCAATACCAGCTATAATATCGTATACATGTAGTATACCGATGTTAGTACCTAATGCCTATACCTAAAGGTTACGTTTTACAAAAAAATAACATGCTAGATATACAGAGCATATATGATGGTTATCGTTCGATTTCATACTACGAAAATATGATTCGTTTTCCAATAATTTTGTATGGGCCATGTATACCTGCAACCTAAAAATAATTTTCGCGACGGTTCAAGTCTCAACCCAACCTTCCCCTTGTCGTGCCTTCATCAATTCCTACATAAATACATGGAATATATTATATAATATCGTGATGTCAAATATATACGTCAGACACTAAACTATATAATACCGTTGGTCGTTGCCAACCAGATCGCGAGTTGCACCACCCTGCTTGAACGACCGCTGGCATTCTGTAAATTAACAATTTCTAAATTGATTACATCCCCGTAAATTCGATTTCCCGCGACCCACGTGCCTACACTATATTCTTTACTTAATCAATTTCAAATTTCCTTTTCGCGATTCTCGAACATCGAGACATTTACCTGTTCTCCCGATATTACGGATGCAGAATTAGCTGCACGTCAGACGATTACAAAATTAGCCATAAACGCTGCAGGGCACCCATCATCTTTAGTTTTTAATATTTATTGATCGTCCATAAAATTATTCTCCGTGCGCGAAAAATTGTCTGGCAGCACGATCACTCTCTACTCGAAACAAAATTTGACTGAGCAATCAAAGGGTTTGGACTGCAGCACTTAAACCATAGTATTTACACTACCTATATATATATATATATATATATATATATATATAT